>NC_043978.1:11898370-12186832 GCF_902148855.1 Sphaeramia orbicularis | reverse complement strand
TTTCATTGGATAAGATTAACGTAGGTGTTTTCTAAATCCTACGTGACAGTGAACGCAACACAAGTCATTGCATTGGACTAATTTAATGTTAAAACTTAATCAGAAAACAATGTAAATCAAAAAAAGGACAATTAAACTAATCAAAAACATCACAAAATAAAAATGAAACATGAACAGAAATCATTTCACACTGGTATTTTGATGATAATATTTATAGTTTCTACTTAAATAAGGTTTAGATGCAGATATTTGTAGTTGTATTGTAGTATTTATGTACTTTACTGTAGTAGAAGATCTGAATACTACTACTACCAGTGGCAGTTTAACTCCAACAGAGTAAATGAAACTGCTTTTGACTAAATAAACCTGGAATCAGAAGACATATTTAACAGTAACGAGTGTCTGAGTTGAAGCTTTTATTTCGACATCGTTCGTTCTCGTGTCAAACTGGAAGTACACGCTGCTTATCATAAAACCTTATCAGCTGTGAGATAATAAACAAACACTGACACACAGTCTGTGTTTGTTAACGTACACACACTAACACACAGACTGTGGTCCGTAGATGACCTTTGACCCCGTCTTCTGTGTGTTTTATGGTCTCATTACATTACATACGACGCTGCACTGAAGCATTATGGGACGGAACCTCTCTAAGATACAAGACTTACTCATGAAATGTTGAGTGTAAAGTCATGTGACATCACAGTTTAATGAATAAATGTGATACTGTGATTTAGGAACAACTTTTTTTTGTCATTTAATCTTTTACTTATTTTTACCCTAAAGCATTGATTTTGATATTTTTTTGAGTGATTTATCACCATGCATTATATTATTATCCTCTACATTTTGAATTTTTCAGTGAAAATCAGGTATTTTCCAATATTTAACCCATAAACATCCATCGTCGACCAAAACCATCGACTGATCTAAACTGTTTAATACCTGTTGATCCATTAACCCTATCAATACATGTAAATAATTGGTGTAAATACAGTTCTTCATCTGTTCATGGTCATCAGATATGACCCATTTGGACGTTCAGAGGCTCCATAGTTACCGTGGAAACACTGTCATCTTCTACAACATTGATTCACCGGTAAAATCTATGGAGTTGGATCAATGACAGTGGATTTAAAAAAAAAACAACATACGAAATAATAAATAATGTGAAAACATAAGCCAAAAATGTGCTAAAATAAAGTCAAAAAGAAAAAGATAAGCAACAAAATGAACAAAAATCATTCTGAATGAAAGTTATGAATAAAATGTCCAAAACTGACCAATAAATCAAACAAAATAATAAGTAATATTAACAAAATAAACCACAAACTAAAGTAAACTGAAAAAAAAAAAAAAGAAACAGTGAAGTAAATGAACAGAAACACATAAAATAATAACTGAAATTAGTGAAATGAACAGAAACGACCCTAACCATGGAGTTGGATCAATAACAGTGGATGAAATGAACAAAAAATATTTTTAAAAAATTACAAAATAATACGTAATGTGGAAAAAATAAGCAAAAATGTACTAAAATAAAGTCAAAAAGAATAAAATGAGGAACAAAATGAATAAAACCCGACAAAGTTATGAATAAAATGTACAAAAATGACTAATAAATCAAAAAAAAAAAAAAAAGAGTAATATTAACAAAATAAACCACAAACTGAACTAAACTGAAAAAAGACAAACAAAAAACAGGGAAGTAAATGAACAGAAATAAGAACAATAATATTTGAAATGAATGAAATGAACAAAAGCGACCCTAACCATGGAGTTGGATCAATGACAGTGGATGAAATGAACAAAAAATAATAAAGAAAACCTACAAAATAATACATAATATGGAAAAAATAAGCAAAAATGGACTAAAATAAAGTCAAAAAGAATAAAATGAGCAACAAAATGAACAAAACCTGCCAAAGTTATGAATAAAATGCACAAAAATGACTAATAAATCAAAGAAAATAATGAGTAATATTAACAAAATAAACCACAAACTGAACTAAATTGAAAAAAGACAAACAAAAAACAGGGAAGTAAATGAACAGAAATAAGTACATAATATTTGAAATGAACAAAAGCAACCCTAACCATGGAGTTGGATCAATGACAGTGGATGAAATGAACAAAAAATAATAAAGAAAACCTACAAAATAATACATAATGTGGAAAAAATTAGCAAAACTGTACTAAAATAAAGTCAAAAAGAATAAAATGAGCAACAAAATGAACAAAACCCCTCAAAGTAATAAATAAAATGTACAAAAATGACTAATAAATCAAAGAAAATAATGAATAATATTAACAAAATAAACCACAAACTGAACTAAATTGGAAAAAAACAAACAAATAAACAAAAAACGGGGAAGTAAATGAACAGAAACACATAAAATAATAATTGAAATGAATGAAATGAACAAAAGCGACCCTAACCATGGAGTTGGATCAATGACAGTGGATGGAGACACTTAGTTTATGTTCAGTTAATGACAGATTTTGCTGAAAAGGTCATTTTTTTCTGTTTTTAATATAATAACCTTCAACTTTAATAGGAGCTTTAATGTACATCTACATAATCAGTGAATTAAATCTAAAAAAAATACTTGATTTTCACCAAAACAACACAAAATACAGAGCATAACACTAGAATAAATGGTGATAAATCACTTAAGAAAAGTTAAATATAGAAAAAAAAAAAACATTTTAGAACTGCCACTAAAGTACCACTGAGTCTTTGTGGGTGAATTCACTGACGTCTCTAAAGGTTAAAAACAAAACTAACGATGCTCTCTGCCTTGATTTTACATTAATTTGTCGTTTTGTGCTGAATTTAAGTGTCAGAATGTTGGGAAAACCCTTCACTGTTGGTCATTCAACCTCAACTTTTCATGAGTTTAGAAAAAAATAGGTCTGTTTTCAGCCTCATGATGAATCCAACAGGCTTTTAAAGAGTTTATTTTAGATTAAGAAGAAGGAAAATGTGAAACTCAATCCATAAAAGAAACACTTATCACAAACATTTAGAGATAAGTGGATTTCACGGGATAGAAACCAGATGAAAAACTGTTACAAAAGAGCTGGACCTGTTAATATTTACCTTTGTGATGAAATAAAATAGAAGGAAAACGCTGCAGGAAGTGTAAATACTTGGGTAAAGTCCATTAAAACCAATATAAATATAAACTAATACAATTTAAACTATAAAACACCCACATCCTTGCCAAACTGGGGGGTTTTTAGGGCGTTTCCTTCTGTTCTGTCCTTGTTCGAGGTTTTATGGCAGTCATTATAAACCTCAGAGATTAGAGTCCGTTATCTGATCAGATTTTACAAGCGCTTCAGTTTGTTTAAGTCCGATTAGGAGCACGAACCAGGAGTGAAGATGAAAGTGAAAGCACGACTGTTTAAACATGAGGGTAAAACAGCTTCTGTCTGTATTTACAGTGTTTCTGGTGTCATATCCCGTCATCTGACACTAAATATACCTTTAAACAGTGTGGATCAGACATGAGGCCGGAGGCGGATAATCAGATTTGCATTGACACCAAACTAACAAAGAGTCCGGCGTCGAGGAAAAAAACAAATGAAGTGACGTTGTTTTAATCCTGTCAGACCTGAGTCAGCACTGGATTCAGGAAAACCTTCATCTAGTTCAGAAACGTCAAAGTAATTTTAGTTTAGGAGCCACATTCAGCCCAATATGAGCTCAACTAGGACAAAACAGTCAAAAAATAACATGAAAAAAGTCTAATTATTTTGTGAAAATGTTTACATCTACAAACTAGCCTTTAAAAAATGTGAATAACATGAACAACCTGAAATTTATTCAGAAAAATAAGGGTGATTTTAACAATATTCTGCCTCAGTTTATCATTTCCACATGTACATTAAACGTGCAGATCACAGTGGATCTACAAATACACCAAACATTTAAGAACTTAATTAACAAAAAGATAATAAATATGAACAAAATAAAGACTAGCAAGAGAAAAACTGGAACAAAACAAAAATGAACCAAAAACTTGAGAAACATGAACAAAATCAACAGAAATAAACAAAACCAAAAAAAAAAGCCAACAAATATGATAAAATTAAGCAATAACAGGAACAAAACATGCGCAAAAATGAACAAAGACGTGAGAAACATTAACAAAATGATGTTAAAATTACACCTATTTCTTTTAAGATATTTCAGGTTGTTCATATTTGTTTGGGTTATTCACATTTTTGTGAAAGGATGGTTTGTAAATGTAATTTTTTTAAAAGTAAATTTACTATTATACAGGGTGGGGAAGCAAAATTTACAATGAACATTTAGTTGTTTTTTCTCAGCAGGCACTACGTCAATTGTTTTGAAACCAAACATATTGATGTCATAATCATACCTAACACTATTATCCATACCTTTTCAGAAACTTTTGCCCATATGAGTAATCAGGAAAGCAAACGTCAAAGAGTGTGTGATTTGCTGAATGCACTCGTCACACCAAAGGAGATTTCAAAAATAGTTGGAGTGTCCATAAAGACTGTTTATAATGGAAAGAAGAGAATGACTATGAGCAAAACTATTACGAGAAAGTCTGGAAGATACTATGAAAGAAGAATGGGAGAAGTTGTCACCCCGATATTTGAGGAACACTTGCACAAGTTTCAGGAAGCGTGTGAAGGCAGTTATTGAGAAAGAAGGAGGACACATAGAATAAAAACATTTTCTATTATGTCAATTTTCTTGTGGCAAATAAATTCTTGTGACTTTCAATAAACTAATTGGTCATACACTGTCTTTCAATCCCTGCCTCAAAATATTGCTATTTTTGCTTCCTCACCTTATAGGTTCCACATTCAGCCCAATATGAGCTCAGCTAGGACAAAACAGTCAAGTAATAACATGAAAAAAGTCAAATTATTTTTTTGAAAATGTTTACATCTACAAACTAGCCTTTAAAAAATGTGAATAACATGAGCAACCTGAAATTTATTCAGAAAAATAAGGGTGATTTTAACAATATTCTGCCTCAGTTTATCATTTCCACATGTATATTAAAACGTGCAGATCACAGTGGATCTACAAATACACCAAACATTTAAGAACTTAATTAACAAAAAGATAATAAATATGAACAAAATAAAGACTAGCAAGAGAAAAACTGGAACAAAACAAAAATGAACCAAAAACTTGAGAAACATGAACAAAATCAACAGAAATAAACAAAACCAAAAAAAAAAGCCAACAAATATGATAAAATTAAGCAATAACAGGAACAAAACATGCGCAAAAATGAACAAAAACATGAGAAACATTAACAAAATGATGTTAAAATTACACTTATTTCTCTTAAGATATTTCAGGTTGTTCATATTTGTTTGGGTTAGTCACATTTTTTGTGAAAGGATGGTTTGTAAATGTAATTTTTTTTAAAGTAAATTTACTATTATACAGGGTGGGGAAGCAAAATTTACAATGAACATTTAGTTGTTTTTTCTCAGCAGGCACTTCGTCAATTGTTTTGAAACCAAACATATATTGATGTCATAATCATACCTAACACTATTATCCATACCTTTTCAGAAACTTTTGCCCATATGAGTAATCAGGAAAGCAAACGTCAAAGAGTGTGTGATTTGCTGAATGCACTCGTCACACCAAAGGAGATTTCAAAAATAGTTGGAGTGTCCATAAAGACTGTTTATAATGGAAAGAAGAGAATGACTATGAGCAAAACTATTACGACAAAGTCTGGAAGATACTGTTAACCCTTTCATGCATACTGGTCACTACAGTGGACAGCTATTCTACAGCTGTTTTCTTGTATATTCATGGATTTTGTTGGTCTTTTCGTTGTTGTTTTTTTTTTTTTCTTTTAACACATATGTTTATCAAAGTTTTAAGACACTACATATCTTTTCTGACATGAATTGGTAACATTATGTAGATCTCTCCTGAGCATAAACCCCCAGAATCACAAGCATTACCCATAATTTTCACACAATTTATCAGTAAATACATGTTTCTGTGCGTCAAAAATTAAACGCATGGTGTCCAGTTGAGTGGACATTCTTGCAACTTCATGACAAATAGGTTTATAGGAATTTTTTTTTTTTTTTTTTTCATTATTTTTTTTTTTAGGTATTTTTTAATTTTTAAAAAATTATGTTTTATTTTATTTTTTTTTTTTTTTAATTTATTTTTCAGAAGAAAGTTTTCAGTCACGTTGTTTTTTTTCATGCCTAAAGAGGAATAAAAACACTCAGGAAAAAATTTTGATTAAGGTTCTCATAATTCGTCCATGAAAGGGTTAAAGAAGAATGGGAGAAGTTGTCACCCCGAATATTTGAGGAACACTTGCGCAAGTTTCAGGAAGCGTGTGAAGGCAGTTATTGAGAAAGAAGGAGGACACAGAATAAAAACATTTTCTATTATGTACATTTTCTTGTGGCAAATAAATTCTCATGACTTTCAATAAACTAATTGGTCATACACTGTCTTTCAATCCCTGCCTCAAAATATTGTAAATTTTGCTTCCCCACCCTGTATATACGATATACTAATACTGCTAAAAACAGCTACACAATAATAGGATAAATAGTATCTAAAACACAACCAGAAGATTAAACAAATAAAAGTCACACACTTGTATTAAAAGTCAGAATAAATAGGTGCATTATAAAAAAAAACCAAACATTTAAAGTGTTCAATAGACTGTGAACATGTGATAAATAAACTAAAACAGACGACAGGACAAACTCTGACCCACTGACTTCAGGTTTATTTCAGGCTTTTATTTTGAAGGTGGACTTTGGTGTTTTCTTCCCAGGATTCACTCTGTTCTGACCCTGAATGAAAGCGGATCCTCTATTAAAGTTTCAGAGGTTAACCACGGCCCAGGTCACACGTCACGTACGACTGAGGGCTTATGGGTAAACAAACGGCAGCGATGCGTTCAGGGACCACGTCCAGCTTTAACATTGAATATGAACCTTTACAAAGTTCTCAAATAACCTTTAAAATTAAATAAAAGAAACACAAAGAGCAGGAGAGGAGGTTCAACAGAACAAAAAGAAAAGAGGTCAAACTCTGTCTGGACCTAAAAAACAGGTCACAGGCTGATTATAGAAGAAAAAACAAGACAGTAATATGATGAGTGGATGAATGATTGTAATTAAAATAGAAGAAGAATGAGTTATCCTAACAAAGGCATGAAATGACAGAAGGGAAATGACACTAGATAGATAAAGACATAAATAAGTAAATAAGTAAATAAATGAATAAATGAAAATAAATAAATGAGAATGAATGAATGAATGAATGAATGAATAAATAACTGAATAAATAAATAAATAAAAATAAACAAAAAAACGAATAAATGAAAATAAATACATAAATACATGAAAATAAATAAGTAAATGAATGAATAAATGAAAATAAATAAATGAGAATGAATGAATAAATTAATTAATTAATTAATAAAAAAAACAAATAAATGAAAATAAATAAATAAATTGAACCTAATAAATAAATAAAAATTAACAAATACATTAATGAAACTAAATTAAGAAATGAATAAATGAAAATAAATACATAAATAAATGAAAATAAATGAATGAATGAATAAATGAAAATAAATAAATGAGAATAAATAAATAAATAAAATACATAAATAGTTACAAATAAATAAACAAAAAAACGAATATATGAAAATAAATAAATGAATTGAACCAAATAAATAAATAGAAATTAATGAATAATTTAATGAAGCTAAATTAAGAAATGAATAAATTAAAATAAATACACAAATAAATGAAAATAAATAAATAAATGAATGAATAAATGAAAATAAATAAATGAGAATAAATGAATAATCAAATAAATAAAATAAATACAAATAAATAAACAAAGAAAATAAATAAATGAAAAATGAATAAATAAATTGAACCAAATAAATAAATACATAAATAATGAAAATAAATAAATGAAAGGAATAAATGAAAATAAATACATAAATAAATGAAAATAACTAAATAAATGAATGAATAATTGAAAATAAATAAATAGATTAATGAAAAATAAATAAATGAATGAATGAAACTAAATAAAGAAAAGAATAAATGAAAATAAATAAATAAAAATTAATTAATTACTACATAAATGAAGAAATGAAAATGAAAATCCACAGGTTTATTCAAATGAAGTGATACTGATGTGTTGATGAACAGGAGATGTTCCAGGAGATCGAGCAGAAGGTGACGGTCCTGTCCAGGCTCTCCCAGACTGCAGACCAGGACCAGGACCAGGACCAGGACCAGGACCAGGTGGATCCAGGACCAGTGGGATCCCAACAGGAGGCGGCCGAGCTGCTCCTCCACAAACTGGATCAACTCAAGTCCAGTCTGGTGTCGTTCCAGCAGCTGCTCCAGGACCGACAAGACCTGGAGCCCAGAGACCCTCAGGACCAGGTGGGTCAAGTCTGCAGGACCAGGGACCAGGTCTAAGGGATCAGGGTTCACACCTAGTACTTAGAAATAGGTCATTATCCTGATTTAATGTGGTGAAAAATACACAAAATCTGCATTAAATCAGAATGTGTTTACATGTTGTTTTGTCATTTTTTGTCTTATTTTGTTGTATTTACTCTACAGGTTCATCCTTTGTTTTGTTTTTTTTCTTTTTTACATCATTTTCATTCTGTTGCATGTGTTTTTGTTTTATTGCATCTTTTATGTAATTTTTGTCCCATTATGTCACTTTTGTCATATTTAATCTTTTACAATTTACTTGATTTTTAACATAATTTTCATCCTGTTCAATTTTTTTTTTCTTATTTAATTTTATGTCGTTTCGTCTTTTTTCTTACTGTTTAATTTTATGTCACTTTTGCCGTCTTTTACATTCTACTGTTTTTTTCCTCTTATTTTATCTTTTTTCATCTTATATCAGTTTTACTTAATTTTCATCTTGTTTCATCATTTGTTTTTTTCCACTTTTTTCACATTTAATCTTTTACAGTGTTTTTCCCTGTTTTGTTCTTTTGTGTTTTTGTGTCTTTTACATCTAACAAGATAAAATGAGTCATTTTATCGCTGTTTTTGTTTATTTTGTCATTTTTACATTAATAACTCTTAAAGGGATTCTCTTATATCCATATATCGATTATAATATTTTTTTTATTTTTTTCCCCTTAACCTTTGTTTCTTTCTACAATTAGTCAAAACTACACTTAATTGTGTAACTTGTAGCTTTTCCACACTTTAAAATATTACTTTACATTATTTACTGCACATTATATCACATTTTTCCATCAATATTCCAAATCAAACAAGTATAAACATGATTTTATTTGTGTTATTTGCCTGTTTCATTTGTTCTTATTGTTTCTAACATGATTTGCAGCTTTTTATTAGAACAAAATAACAACGAACATAATGCGAATAAAACTTTAACCCATTAATTCATTATTAAACATCCCTGGAGTCATGTCAGACATTGGTGGTGAAAACTCCAACTCCCATGATCCCATGCTGCATCTGTTTCCATACTTTAAATTAATGGACCTCATCACTGCTCCACTGGTTGCGTCTCCTTCCTCCCATAAATTTCCATGTCGTTCACAGGTTTACGGTTCACGGATGTAACATGTGATGAAGTTACTTGTTGATAATTATTCACAGGTTTGAACCCAAACCGTCACAGATTCACAGCAGATCATTAGTGGGTTCCAGTTTCTCTGTTTAGTCTCATCCTGATGTGATAAACTAGTCCTCTGTGGTAAAACCAGATCAAGTTTTCATGCGTAAAACTGAGAATTCAACTTCAAACACAGTGTATGAAACGACTTCTGTTCAGTCCTGAAGCACGTACGTGATGAATATGGAACGAAAAAAGTGGAGTTAATTAAAAGACAAAGGTGATAATCAGGCTGTGGATCAGGACGAGGAACACAAAACGACTTTAAAAACTTATTTTGAAAGCATTAAGTTTGTGTAAAGTTTGTCCATATGTTGAGTTCACGTTATTTGCATTTTTTTCACCATTTTTACAAAGTTGTGCAGGACGTGGATTATTCTCATATAAACAGTTAAGTAGTTTTAAAATATCACATGAAAATACCTTTAATTAGAAATATTCTTAAAGTTAAATATTTATGTTTTTATATTGAATATTGAATATATGCTGAAAAGATATGTTCTTTTTAAAAATAATGTTCCACTTCATAAAGTAAAATAAAATAAAATAAAATAAAATGCACACAAAAGCATAAAAATACCTCATTCACAGTAGTAAGTGAAAAGTCCTGATCAGGTTGAGTCTTTCAGTTTGACCTCAGTAATGAAATGTTTCTGTCCTGGTTTTATCTTCAGAGATCAGAACCTGAACTGGAACCAAAGTCAGAACCAGAACCAAAGTCAGGACCAGAACCAAAACCAAAGTCCGGATCTAAACCAGAACCGAGGCTGAAGCGCAGCAGCAGCGTTCAGGAGATGTTCTCATCACCCAGAAACAAACTCCTCCGACAGAGCAGCCTTCAGCAGCAGAAGGTACTGGACCACAGACCAGGGTCTGGACCACAGACCAAGATCTGAACCACAGACCAGGAACTGGACCACAGACCAGGATCTGGACCACAGACCAGGAACTAGACCACAGACCAGGGTCTGGACCACAGACCAGGAACTGGACCACAGACCAGGATCTGGACCACAGACCAGGATCTGGACCACAGACCAGAATCTGGACCAGAGATCTGGTCTGGTCTGGACTGGACTAAAGACTAGGATCTGGACTGGACTAATGACCAGGATCTGGACTGGACTAAGACCAGGATCTGGACTGGACTGGACTAGGACCAGGATCTGGACTGGACTACGGACTAGGACTAGGACTGGGCTAAATAGATTAGAAACAACTTTATTGATTCCTTGGGCAGAGCCTTCAGGAAATTAAGGACTGGACTAAAGACTAGGATCTGGACTGGACCAGAGACTAGTGGATCCAAACAGTCAGCAGGTCCAGGTCCAGTCTAAATCCACCTCTGTTGTCCTGACAGATACTGATCACATTCAGTCATAACATCACACGTATGTGTTGTTTGTATTGTTACCTCCGCCAAGGAGGTTATGTTTTTGCCTGCGTTGGTTTGTCTGTCTGTCTGTCTGTCTGTCTGTGTGCAAGATAACTCAAAAAGTTAAGGATGGATTTAGATGAAAATTTCAGGAAATGTTGATACTGGCACAAGGAACAAATGATAAAATTTTGGTGGTGATCGGGAGTGGGGGGACCACGGGGGCCCACTGATCTGCCTTGGCGGAGGTCTGCGCTCTCCGAGTGCTTTTCTAGACTAGAAGCACTCGGAGAGCGCAGACCTCCGCCAGGCAGATCAGTGGCCCACCCCGTGGGCCCCCCACCCCCGATCACCACCAAAATGTAATCATTTCTTCCTTATCCCATTTCCAACAAACCCTGAAAATTTCATCCAAATCTGTCCATAACTTTTTGAGTTATGTTGCACACTAACGGACAGACAAACAAACAGACAACAGACAAACAAACAGACAAACAAACAAACAAACAAACCCTGGCAAAAACATAACCTCCTTGGCGGAGGTAAAAAGAGCGCACAGACCTCCGCCAAGGCAGGTCAGTGGGCCCCCGTGGTCCCCCCACCCCCAGTCACCACCAAAATGTAATCATTTGTTCCTTGTGCCAGTATCAACATTTCCTGAAATTTTCATCCAAATCCATCCATTACTTTTTGAGTTATCTTGCACACAGACAGACAGACAGACATCGGGGAGGGGGGGGGGGGGTCTGCTTTTCTAGTTTGTATTGTTTTTATTATTTTTATTATTTGTATTGTTTATGATCATTTATTATTGTGTTTTTGTGTGGCTGTCTTCCAGGAGTTGGAGCAGGAGCTGACGGAGCAGAGAGGACTGACTCAGGCCATCGCTCGACAGGGAAGCAGAGTCCGACTCCACAGTCTGGAACCAAACGACCACGAACAGCCGTCGCCACGGTAACGCCTCACACATGAATGTTGTTTCTGGTGGATTTTTAGGGCTCAGAGTTCATAAATAGAAACAAAACCAAACAGAAGGAGGCAGATTGGCTCATGATGCGTTCAAGAACAAAAATATTGTTTAATTTAATGATTAGATAAATTAAAAAAGGGACATTTATTGAGATTATTTCGTCTAGTTTGTCTCATCTCCGTGTCTCCTGTCTCCTTCTCTCCTGTCTCCTCATCTCCTTGTCTCATTGTCTCCTTCTCTCCTCATCTCCTTCTCTCCTCGTCTCCTTGTCTCTTCACCTCCTCTTCTCTTCATTTCCTGTCTCCTCATTTCCTCATTTCCTGTCTTCTTGTCTCCTTATGTCCTTTTCTCCTTATCCCCGCCTCTCCTTCTCTCTATTTCTCTTCTCCTTGTCTCCTGTCTCCTTATCTCCTCATCTCCTGTCTCCACATCTCCTTGTCTCCTCCTCTACTCCTCTCCTTGTGTCCTCATTCCTCGTCTCCTCATCTCCTCATCTCCTGTCTCCTCTTCTCCTTGTCTCCTCATCTCCTCGTCTCGTCACCTGCTCTTCTCCATTTCCTGTCTCATTTCCTCATTTCCTGTCTTCTTGTCTCCTTGTGTCCTCCTCTCCTTATTCCCCCGCCTCTCCATCTCTCTATTTCTCTTCTCCTTGTCTCCTGTCTTCTCATCTCCTCATCTCCTGTCACCTCATCTCCTTGTCTCCTCCTCTCCCCCTCTCCTTGTGTCCTCATCTCCTGTCTCCTCATCTCCTCATCTCCTGTCTCCTCATCTCCTCATCTCCTGTCTCCTCGTCTCCTCATCTCCTGTCACCTCATCTCCTTGTCTCCTCCTCTCCCCCTCTCCTTGTGTCCTCATCTCCTGTCTCCTCATCTCCTCATCTCCTGTCACCTCATCTCCTTGTCTCCTCCTCTCCCCCTCTCCTTGTGTCCTCATCTCCTGTCTCCTCATCTCCTCATCTCCTGTCTCCTCATCTCCTCATCTCCTGTCTCCTCGTCTCCTCATCTTCTGTCACCTCATCTCCTTGTCTCCTCCTCTCCTCCTCTCCTTGTGTCCTCATCTCCTGTCTCCTCGTCTCCTCATCTCCTGTCTCCTCATCTCCTTGTCTCCTGTCTCCTCATCTCCTGTCTCCTCGTCTCCTCATCTCCTGTCTCCTCATCTCCTCGTCTCCTGTCTCCTTGTCTCCTGTCTCCTCATCTCCTGTCTCCTCATCTCCTTGTCTCCTGTCTCCTCATCTCCTGTCTCCCCATCTCCTTGTCTCCTGTCTCCTCATCTCCTTCTCCTCGTCTCCTCATCTCCTGTCTCCTCATCTCCTTGTCTCCTGTCTCCTCATCTCCTGTCTCCTCGTCTCCTCATCTCCTGTCTCCTTGTCTCCTGTCTCCTCATCTCCTTGTCTCCTGTCTCCTCATGTCCTGTCTCCTCGTCTCCTCATCTCCTCTCTCCTCATCTCCTGTCTCCTTGTCTCCTGTCTCCTCATCTCCTGTCTCCTCATCTCCTTGTCTCTTCCTCTCCTCCTCTCCTTGTGTCCTCATCTCCTGTCACCTCATCTCCTTATCTCCTCATCTCCTTGTCTCCTCCTCTCCTCCTCTCCTTGTGTCTTCATCTCCTGTCTCCTTGTCTCCTCATCTCCTGTCTCCTCGTCTCCTCGTCTCCTGTCTCCACATCTCCTGTTTCCTCATCTCCTTGTCTCCTCCTCTCCTTGTGTCCTCATCTCCTGTCTCCTCGTCTCCTGTCTCCTCATCTCCTGTCTCCTCATCTCCTTGTCTCCTCCTCTCCTCCTCTCCTCCTCTCCTTGTGTCCTCATCTCCTGTCTCCTCGTCTCCTGTCTCCTCATCTCCTGTCTCCTCATCTCCTTGTCACCTCCTCTCCTCCTCTCCTTGTGTCCTCATCTCCTGTCTCCTCGTCTCCTGTCTCCTCATCTCCTGTCTCCTCGTCTCCTGTCTCCTCGTCTCCTGCAGGCCGTCTCCCGCTGCTCCTGCTGTGGACCGGGGCTCTGTTCAGATGAAGTGGGATCTCCTTCACAGTCGGATTCTGTTTTTGGAGGAGACGTGGCTGCTTCCTTCCTCTCAGGTTAGACTTCATCCTCGGAGCTGAAGTACTTGATTATCACTTTTCAAATCCAGGAAAAGAGTCAAAGTGGAGCTCACGCTACGCCTGATTATCACCTCCTCTGAGCAGGAGGGACTGTGTTGTGTCTTCGTGTTATGGGATCTCCTGCAGGGTTTGATAAGAGTCGTCTCCTAGTTTCCTTTTCTCTTCGTCCGTCTTCTTCTCGGTGTGTGATTCTGTCTTTCTGAAGGTGACAGACGCTTCTCGGAGGCGTAGTGATGGAACAGCAGGACGCATGATTGACACGCAAACCCTGAAAGAACTGCAGAACCTCAACGACCACCTGAGGGAGCTGGGACTCAGCTGCTCACAACTCAACCAGGTAATGACCACATGTAAAAATAAACCTATTAAACCCATACACAACCAGGTAACAACCACACACGCACACACACACACACACACACACACACACCAGTAAACCTATACATATCCACTACATGGACAAAATATGTGGACATGTTGGATTCAGGTGTTTCTTTTCTAACAGGACTCTGGGATACAAAACAATAATGACTAATGTCAGAATATAGTTTTATATTATGGGATAAATATCATTGCATTGGTTAGTTTGGTTTAAATTGTTTTTTTGTTTTTTTTTAATAAACATTTATTTATTATTTTTCATTCATACAAAACTTTAAACATCATGAACATCTTGAACATGGCAGTGAAAAAATAAATATATAAATAAATAAATGAATAAATGAAAATAAATATATATAAATAAAGCAAAATAAATACATAAAATGAAAGTAAATCTCAAAAAGATGTGATAAACATTAATCTGACAGCATTATATAGAAACAGCTGATTAAATAACATAATAAATAAAACTTAGGTATAAAGTTGAAATAATACTATACATGTACATTCCCACATCAAACAAAATGTCCCAATTTGTCACTTACTCACTACCCCTTCATTATCACCACTCTTAATTAAATCCAAAAACATCTTCCAAATGTTATAAAATTCTGAAGTTCTCTTTTTAACCATATACGTCACTTTCTCAAGAGCCAAACTTGAGGTTAAATTGTTTAACCAGAAGTCAAAAGAGGGGCGACCAATATTTTTCCAACACAAAGCGATATACCGCTTAGCTTGTAATAAACATAAATCAACCATTTTTCTTTCTTTAGCAGATAAAGGGCAGTTTACAGGATAAATGCCCAGTATACATAATTTAGGACACACAGGTATCGGACAAGATGTAATCTGGGAAACATATTTCAACACAGAATTCCAGAATTTTTGAATCTCATCACATTTCCACAAACAGTGATATAATGAACCCTGATGATTATTACACTTGTAACATAGGTCTGGTATATTAGGTTAAATTGTTATTTTTGCTTCCAAAATGCCTCAGAGATGGTTTTGACTTAATTTCTCTCAACATTGATCTTGTTTTTTTTTTTTTTTTTTTTTTTATCCCTGACTGATTTTAAATATTCTACCTCTAAATCTTCCATTAAACTTTAGGAAATATTGATGTTTATAAACTATATGAATGAAAATATTTGGGACACATCATGGGTAAAACTTGTCAGGATGTCCTGTTCATGATGATTTGAGATAAAAACATCAATATTTTCTTAAAGTTTAAAAGGTAAATTTTCTTCCTCAGTGAGATTGAAGAAAGTGGATGGTTAGATGTGGAAGAAAAGTACCATTTACAGTCAGAGCAGGAAAATACTTTAGAAATTTTGAGGAAGAACATTTAAAATCATAGTAAAATCCTAAGGAAGAGAAAAACAGAGAAGGAAGAAAGAAAGAAAGAAAGAAAGAAAGAAAGAAAGAAAGAAAGAAAGAGGTGATGTGGAAGGGAGAGTAGGAAAGAAAGAAACAAAGAAACAAAGAAACAAGAAAACAAACAAACAAACAAACAAACAGAAGAAGGTTGTGTGGAAGGGAGAGTAGGAAGGAAGGAAAGAAAGAAAGAAAGAAACAAACAAACAAACAAACAAACAGAGGAATGTTGTGTGGAAGGGAGAGTAGGAAAGAAAGAAAGAAAGAAAGAAAGAAAGAAAGAAAGAAAGAAAGAAAGAAAGAAAGAAAGAAAGAAAGAAAGAAAGAAAGAAAGAAAAAAGAAAGAAAGAAAGAAAGGTCATGTGGAAGGGAGAGTAGGAAGAAAGAAAGAAAGAAAGAAAGAAAGGAAAAAAAGAAAGAAAGAAAGAAGAAACAAACAAAAACAAACAACAGAGGAAGGTTGTGTGGAACGGAGTAGGAAAGAAAAAGAAAGAAAGAAAAAAGAAAAGAAAGAAAGAAAAAAGAAAGAAAAAAAGAAAAAGTCATGTGGAAGGGATAGTATAAAAAAGAAAAAAAAAAGAAAGGTCATGTGGATGAGAGTAGGAAAGAAGAAATAAAGAAGAAAAAGAAAGAAAGAAGAATGTCATGTTGAAGTGAGAGTAGGAAAAAGAAAGAAACAAACAAACAGAGGAAGGTTTTTTGGAACGGAGTAGGAAGAAAGAAAGAAAAAAAAAGAGAAAGAAAGAAAGAAAGAAAAAAGCCATGTTGAAGGGAGAGTAGGAAAGAAAGAAGAACAAAACAAACATAGAAGTTTGTGTGAACGGAAGTAAAGAAAGAAAGAAAAAAGAAGAAAGAAGAAAAAGGCCATGTGGAAGGGATAGTATGAAAGAAAAAAAACAACAAACAAACAGAGGAAGTTGTGTGGAACGGAGAGTAGAAGAAAGAAGAAAGAAGAAAGACAGAAGAAAGAAAAGAAATTCATGTGGAAGGAGAGTAGTGAAGGAAGAAAGAAAGAAAGAAATAAGAAAAAAGAAAAAAGAAAACAAACAAACAAACAAACAACAACAAACAAACAAACAGAGATGTTTGTGTTGGAAGGGAGAGTATGGAAAGAATAAAGAAAGAAAAAAAAAGAAAGAAAGAAAGAAGAAAGAAAGAAAAAAGAAAAAAGGTCATGTGGAAGGTAGATAGTAAAGAAAGAAAGAAAGAAATAAGAAAGAAAGAAAGAAAAACAAAGAAAGAAAGAAACAACAAACAACAGATAGTTTGTGTTAACGGAGATTAAAAAATAAATAAATAAGAAAGAAAGAAAAAGAAAAATAAAGAAAAAGAAAAAAAAAAAGAAAAATTCATGTTTGAAGGAAGTATTAAAGAAAGAAAAAAAGAAAGAGAAAAATAAAGAAAAAAGTAAAGAAAGAAGAAAGAAAGTCATGTGGAAGGGAGTAGGAAAAACACAAACAACAAACAGAGGAAGGTTGTGTGGAACGAGAGTAGAAAGAAAGAAAGAAAGAAAGAGGTGTGGAAGAAGTAGAAAGAAAGAAAAAAGAAAGAAAGAAGAAGAAATTTCATGTGAAGGGAAAGAAAGAAAGAACAAACAACAACAGATTGAGGAAGGGAGAGTAGGAAAAAAGAAAGAAATACAGACAGACAGACAGCATACAGACGACAGACAGAAAGAAAAAAAAAAAAGAAAGAAAAAAGAAAGAAAGCCGTGGAAGGGAGAATAGAAAAGGAAGGAAGTTATAGTCCTATATTCCTGTTAAAACACTCTTATAACACAGTTAAAACAGCAGTCTGTGAAACGTACTAGACAATATATTATTAATATGATAATTACAGAAATTGTCATTAATTAGTGTCCAAAAAAGAACAACTTTTGAATTCTGACCAAATCCAAATAGTGAAAAAATAATCTGAGCTTTTCTAACCTGAGGTGCAGAGTGTGAATAATATTCTCACGTGGACAGCAGAGGGTTAAACATGTGTCCTGTATGTGGGACATATGTGTCCTGACTGTCTGACCTGTGTGCTTCAGGACTCAGTGGAAGGGTCCAGGCAGACCCTGGACGAGGGTTTGTTCCACGTCCTGAGTGGAGCGTCTCTGTCCCTGACGTCCATCCACGACCTGCTGACATCTCCCATGACGATGAGTGATGAGGACACACAGAGGACCGTACTGGACCTGCAGGTGGGACGCCGTGTCCGCTGGAGGACAGAGGTTTCATGTAGTTCAGGTTCCACATCCAGACCCATATGACCTGAACTGGATCAGACCACAACAATAAGAACAGAAAAAAAGTCTAATTGCGTGATGAAAATGTTTACATTTACAAACTATCCTTTAAAAAAAATTGAACAAACACAAAGAACCTGAAATGTCTTCATTTCTGTGCAGTTTTTGCCAATTTTCCCTCATTTTGTTACTTAAATTGTTCATTCTGGTGATTGTGTTATTTTTTGTTAATTTATGTTAATTTTGTTACTTCTTCTCTTAATTTATTGAGTCTTGTATTCATTTTTTGTGATTGATTATTTTATTAATTTTTTGTTAAATTATGTCCAGTTTTTCCTGTTTTTTTTTTTGTTACCATTGTGTTACTTGTGTTCCTTTTTGTTCATACTAATAATTATGTCATTTCTTGATTTAATTCATATTCATTTTGTTGCTTATTTTGTTCATTTATAGAGTTTTGTTCATTTTTATTCATTTTGTTCCTAATTCCATTAAATTTTTGTTAATATTAGTGATTATTTTGTGCAATTTTAACAATATTTTGCCTCAGTTTATTATTTACACATGTGCATTTTAACTTACAGACCACAGTGGATCTACAAATACACTAAATATTTATTAACAGGCAGAATATTGTTAAAATTACACTTGTTTGTCTTCAGACATTTCATATTGTTCATATTTGTTCAGGTTATTCACATTTTTTTGTGAAAGGATAGTTTGATAAATGTAAATATTTTCATTTAATTTAAGTTTTTTACACTAAAACAGAGATAGTTCTTGAATTGTCATTATTTACAGGTTATTACGTTATTATTAGTTTTCTGGTCTGATCCAGTTTCTTGTCTTTTTTTGCGACTTGGCCCTGGATAAGCGGAAGAGGATGGATGGATGGATGGATGGATGGACGGACGGATGGACGAATGACGTATGGAGGGATGGATGGATGATGGATGGATGGATGGACGGATGGATGATGGATGGACGTATGACTGGATGGATGGATGGATGGATGGACGGACAGGTGGATGGACGGATGAATGGATGGATGGACGTATGACTGGATGGATGGATGGATGGACGGACAGATGGATAGATGACGGATGGATGGATGGATGGATGGACGGACGGATGAATGGATGGATGGACGGATGACTAGCTAGATGGATGGATGGATGGATGGATGGACGGACGGATGAATGGATGGATGGATGGACGGACGGATGGATGGACGGACGGACGAACGAATGGATGGGTGATGGATGGATGGATGGATGGATGGACGAATGGATGGATGGATGGATGGATGGATGGATGGATGGATGGACGGATGGATGGACGGATGATGGAGGGATGGATGGATGGATGGATGGATGGATGGACGGACGGATGGATGGACGAATGAATGGATGGACGGATGGATGGATGGATGATGGATGATGGATGGATGGATGAGGGATGCATCATTCTGGGATACTGTATATTCAACGATTGTTAGGATATTGGGTTATGGAATCCCTAAAACATGGTTGGTGATGTATTTTGGATGTATTATTGGTAATAATGTAAGAAAAAAATGATAGATATGTGTTTAAAATACTATTAGCAGACTGTAAAAGGGCTATTACCAAAAAATGGTGCAGATTAGAACCTCCTACAACTAAGGACTGGATACAAACAGTGAATGGAATATTTGAGATGGAGATTCTGGCCCACAGCTTGAGGATTCCAGAAGAACAGTGTAAATGGATGAATTGACAATTTTCATTTCAACGTCACATTAGTAAAAACAATTGTCAGTCACAAAGGTTTATTATGGTCAGTGTATCCCAAATGTCCTGTGTTTGTTTTGTATTGTACAGAAATCAAACACAAAACATAAAGTAAAAAAAAAAAAAAAAAAAAAGCACTTAACCTGTGTATAATTCCTAACGGAACTACCTCATTATATTTTGTGTTTTTCAGAGTTTGTCTGCAGAGTTGGACGCCCTCAGCACTGAACTGTGTTGTCAGGGGTCAAAGGTCAGCAGTTTCCTGGGGTCGGACCGTAGTCTGCAATGTGTGGATGCTCTGGTGCGAGCGGTGGCTGTGGTCCAGACGGCTCTGAGCAGCAAAAAGAAACAACTGATAAACCTGCAGGAGGAGACGGTGAAGCATCAGGTCAGAAGGAAACAAACAGAATCAACCACTCATTGAACGGATCAATGAATCCAATTGAAATAAGGTCAATGCCTCAAATTAACCACAGCTGCAGTTCAGATTATTTATGTTTATGGTTTTGTGTGGTCTGACCTTTTTTCATTAACACGTAAATGTAAACCCTTTTAAAGTAGTCCTATAATTAATCCATAATATTCACTGTATCGTTTGTGTTTTGGGTGTTTATAAATCTCTTGTCGTACTTACGATTAGCTTATATTTGGATGCATTTGTGCACATTATTAACCCTCCGGTATCCCGTCCAGCGAGGCCCTTACTAAGCACCAAGTGTGCCATTTTGGCACACTTGTGGAATAATGTAAAAAAAATTTTCATGCAGTTTGTTTGTAATTCTTTTACACTTTTTTTCTATTTCATCATCTTGAGCTGTAAATAAAAATACCAAATACTCAATAATTGTCACTTTTTTTTTTAACCCTTTAAATGCCGTGTTTGTAATGTAAACAAACCCTTTTTTTTTGGATGCAAAAAACACAAATTTTTTTTTTTTTCAATATACTACATAAAAAGCGGATCACATATTATTTGATTTTTGCAGCCTGGCATATGTCAATGATTAACAGCAACATCGGTTAATTTGCATGATTAATTTTGGCGCTAGGTCAAATGATCAAAAATATTAGCATCAGTCACCAAGTGTGCGTAAAATGCACACCTATAAATCAAACTATTAAATATTATATACTGATTCATTTTTCTGCTCTAATTTGATTTCATTTTTGTAAATCAAGGTCAGCCCTAATCATACCTATCAAATAATCATTTTAGATTTTTTTTAACCCTTTAAACAATCTATTTTCATCATGATGTCACTACATTTTTTGATTCAAAAAACACAAAATGTTTTTTTTTTTTTTTTTCAAAATACTACATTAAAATTGTATTCCATATTATTTGATTTTTGCAGCCTGGCATATGTCAATGATTAACAGCAACATTAACAACATTAATAAATTCATTTAGACCCTCACCTCTCAAATGAAGCCCAGATATCAGTAAAAGCAGGATTTATGCCTTAATGGTTTTCGGATCAAAAACAGTGCTTATAATGGAAGAAATAGTGCGTTTTAGGCACACTTTGGAGACAGATGCTAGTCTTGTAATTTTCTTCTGTTTTCAATGTGCAAATTTTAGTTGGTGGCCAGAATTTTAAAGATCATGCAAAAATGAACACCTTTTGAATTCTAACCTTATTTAAATTGTGAAAAATAATATGAAGTTTTTTAACACGAAGTGCAAAGTGTGCCTAAAAGGTGCACCCGGATACCAGAGGGTTAATGGTAAAACTTGTAGGATTCCTTACTGCTTTGGACAGTGGTTTCATTATATCACACTGTATTTTTACTATTATTTTGTACTTTTTTTTTTCTATGCATGAACCAGTTTACAGATCCACCTTTGTCTATTTAACCCACAGAGACGAATAAAAGAGTTGCATGCTGCCTTCACTTCTAACCAGTCGACTGTTCACCAGATAATTAATGACTTCAGTGGAAGTCTGGGTCCTAATGAGCAGCTCCAGGTACTGTTTATTTACATGGACAAGCATCAGTGTATGAGACTCACATTCTGACACAAGAGTTCAATGAAGATAATCGACATATGGTGTGGTTTTAACTGTGTCTGGTGTCTAAAATGAAGGGCACATTTCTATGAATAAGTCACCTAGAGCAGTAATATCACCGCGTAGTTCAATTTTTGATATTTTACTCTTAAAATGATCCAAATGAGCTATAATTAATGTAATGTTGCCTTCAGGTGCTATGGGAATTATCATAAATTCTACTATGAGCTCGAAAATTGCACGTGAACGCCTCCTCAAGTCATGTTTTCCACCGGAGAACTGGGAAAACATGTTGATTTACGACCTGGCGAGATTAAAATAACCTTTGACCTTTTCAACATGGTGGAGAGCAAGGGGGGATTCATGGCAAATGATAAACAACGCTTTTACTAACGTTCTGTTGCTGTTAGCTGATTTTTTTTCTTGCAAATTTATAGTACACACAATACACAAAAACAAAAAATTACATTAACAAGTGCTGTATGAGACGAATTAATACAACGCACTTGTAATTTCACATTCACAGGTGGAAATGTTAATCTTTCCGACAGCACTTGAAGGCACCTTAAAATGGCGTTAAGCAGAGCGCTCTGGCCTTCATAAGCGACCATTAGCAAGGCTTTTGTAACGCCACGAAGAGCTTTATTTTCCAGTTTTACTTAAGGTTTATTAAAGTGAATACTCTACAGCCGTAAAAAAACTAACAAACCTTAAAACAACAGAGTTGGTTTCACGGAAAACCCCTGGAAGCCATTTTAAAAAGTATAGTTCCCAAGTGGCAAATAATTATTGTAGCTTTAGCAACGAAGCTAACGACGTCTTCTGCTAGCTTACAGCGGCAAGTTCATTACCAGCACTAATAACTTTTCAGTCCTCCTTTATTTTTAAAGGAAGTGTGGTATGGTTAAATGCCAACATATATGTTAAACAGCGGAGGGGAAAAAACCCTGGAAATTATTTTAATGACATAATGGTGAACTAGCTAAGTTTCAGTACCTTATTGTAATGTTAGCTACAGAATAAGCTACAACTTCTGCTACTTGACTGTTAGCATAATGACAGTATTGGTCATTTCATTTCAATGTTGCTTAAGCAAATATGCTACGAGCAGAAGAAAATAGCCACATAAACAGCAGAGAAAAGCCATGAGAGCTATTATACTGTCGCTAGCTAGCCAAGGCAAGATTGTAGCTTAGCATTAGCAACCGAGCTATGCTAGCTGACAACATTTGCTATCTAAACATTAGTGACCTCATTACCACTAGATATCTTTATTTTCCATCTCTGTTTTATTGAATTTGATTCCTTGCGGTGGTGAAAAGGGGCCAAAAGAGGTAATAAAAACAGTGGAAACTCTGATATTTGTTTTGTAGTGGTTATCAGCTGTTTTTTCTTCACCAATGTTATTCCTATGTTTAGCTAAAATTACAGTAATCAGATAAATTACCATTAAGTATTAGACATGTAATGTTACTGTCAATTTAAATGCATGCAACATTTATTTTGAGATGATAACATGATTAACTGTCACAAAACAAAGAGATATTTAGGAGTTAACAAATGTACCTATTGGTTGTCTGTTTAATATGACCCATTACAAAATACATTTCTTTTCCAGACTGTGGCTCAGATTCAGGAGACTCTTCATCAGCAGGTTGAACAGGTGAACTTTCTGCTACAGGAGGGAGAGCAACACAACCTGCCTGAATCTGTTGTCCAACAGGCCACACAGCTGCAGGTACAGTATATGACCTGGTCTACATAGAACCTGGTGTAGTAGATGTTTACAAAGAGAGCTGTGTGTAGATCTTCCAGAGTACATTCAGTAGAGTTCTCATCTGCCACATGGTTGTTGGATGTCATGTTGTATCTGTTTAAGTTTCCTGTTTACTGTGTTCATACTTTATGTATTTAGGTGGACTTGGATGGTGCACTGGGTGGTGTTCACTCCCGTAGTCTGGATCTCAGGACCAGTGTGGATCTTCAGCGTCAGTATGAACAGCTCGTCCACAGCCTGAAGGAGCTGCTGACTCTTGGCTTTGAACGCCTCGTCCTCCAGCCTGAAGCAGAACTCCAGAACCGGGATCAACTCCTAAACCACCTCAGCACTCACAAAGTTGGTGTTAGACTTATTCACCTGATTAACACTGCTTCAGTGTCTGACAATAACAAAAAAACCCCCCCATAATATCATCCTCTATGTTGGGTGTTTAGAAGTTCTTCCAGTTCCTCAGCCAGCATTTAAGGATCCTTCAGTATTTGGCTCAGAAAGTCCCAGAGAATGTTCGACAAACACTGGAAGATCTGCAGGAGGATGTGGTCCGACTGGAACAGCGTGGACTGGAGAAAGGAATCAGGATGGAAGAAATCCTGCAGGTACTATCTGACAGAAGGATGATACGTAAACGGTGTTAATAAGCTGAGACATAATTTTGTTGAAATTGCACTTACTTTTTAAAGATATTTCAGGTTGTTCAGGTTTTAAACACTTTCATAATGTAAGATAAGACTTTATTGATCCCACCATGCGGAAATTTAACAGTTTAGAGCAGCAATATGCAACACACCAGTGCAAAAGAAAGGTAGATAGAAATAAACGTTCTTAAAAGTATAAAAATTTAAGTATAAAATTTAAAGATATTTGCATATTTACATAGTGATTGCACATATACATGATGTGATATGGGGGGGGTGGAGGGTCACTGTGAACTGTTATACAGTCTGATGGCTGTGGGGAGGAATGACCTGCAGAAGTGCTCCTTCTTGCACAGGGGATATAACAGTCTGGTGCTAAAGGAGCTGCTCAGGGTCTCTACTGGGGGGTGCAGGAGGTGCCGACATCCTTCTGTCCGCCACCTCCAGGAGTCCAGCGGGCGGCCTAGGACAGAGCCGGCTCTTTTTATCAGTTTATTGAGGCTCTTTCTGTCTCTCTGTCTGTAATTTAACTTGCATACTAAAAAAAAGAGAATTATTATTTTACTGGTCTGGCCACCTTGACATCACATGTGGCTTCAGAACTAAAATGAGTTTGACAGTCCTGCTCTTTATCATTACAGAGTCAGTCAGCTGCGAGTTACATGTCTGACCTTTATTCAGTTTCTTCTCAAACTTTTAATGACCTCTTTTAAACACAGGGACAGAATTACTACAGGATGGGGTTGGACCTTCAGTCGTTTTCATTAGACTCCATTACAGTTAAAACAGTTTTTTTCTTCTGTTTTTCTGTATCAGATGTGGTCACAGTGGGAGGACGACTGCACCTGGATGGACTCCCTGCTGAGAGGCATCGAGACTTCATTTCCCAACATGCATGAGGGCGGTGAATCTGAGGAGCAGATATCGAATAAGCTCTGTGTCTACCAGGTAATTTTATTTATTTCTATATGTTGTGTGTGTCTAGTGGATAATTCAGACTGTAGGACACGGTGCTGCTCATCTTCTTTGCTCTCAACACAGAACTCACAGCCTGATTGGCTCAATTAAATCCAAGCCAATGAATGGGTTGTTTTCTGTGGGTACATGATGTTCCAGCTTTCATGGGAGTTATTATCAGAGTGAGACCTCCGACTCTGGTTTCTGTGGGTTCATGCTCCTGTTGCTCTGATGCTGGATTTGAAATGCATCTTGTATTCATCTCAAATGAATGAAGCCCAGCTGCTCGTCACAAAGTGTGTGTGTAGGACCCATATAAATACAATATACACTTTGCAATAATACCATAGTTCCCAACCTTTTTTGGCTCGTGACCCCATTTTAACATCACAAATTTCTGGTGACCCCAAACATTCAAAACAGACATTTTTTTTCCTAAAATTCATTTGTTTTTGATCATGCAATAGTTGACTATATATGTTGCAAATAAATGTTAATTTTGGAGGACATTTAGTCTATATAATATATATTATTATGGATGGAGGCAGAAAAGCCAGGTGTAGATTACTGCACAAAGTGAGAATTTTATTTTCCTTGGTCAGAATATGTACAGTCATTCTAACTTGGATTTACAAGGCTGAAAATTAATACTGAACAAACAAGAACTCAAACTATGAATTATGAAAGAGCTGCAGCATCTGAAACTGACCACAATGAACATTTGACAGATAAACAGTACCACAGTGCTTCAGTTTCAGCCTCATAATTTGTCATGTCTTTGATGGATTGGGATTGTCTCTGTCAACTCCCCATATTTTTTTTATTAGTAAGTTTTTATTTTTATCTATTACTAGAAATTTCAGGCAACCCAATTTGAATTCCAGGCAACCCCAAGGTTGAAAAATACTGCTATAATGCATAATTATATACAACTTTCCTTACAATTTATACAATATTCAGACATTATTTTTTTACATTTTAATCATCTCAAATTCAGCTTTTATTCATTGCTCCCAAAGCCTCTGGTCGTCTTCAGTCACAACATGGATTTATATGATTAATATATAATGTTCTGCCTCAGTGTTGTGGATCATTTAATTGTTTTCATGCTCTAATGGACGTTGAAGCATGAAATGTATAAAATGTAAAATATTTTCAAAAGTAATCTATATCCGAGGGACAGGGGAGGCATGGCTTTACCTTGCCTTAGACATTATTACATCGCAGCCCAAGTAAGATCACTAGTACTTTGGTGTAGTGAGTCCTATACAGCCAAATGGAAAGGCATGGAGTTTTCCTCCACTGAAGTTCCATTACCTTCAATTCTTGGCTGTCTGGACTGCGCTAGAGCAGTTCTACAGTTGGACAATTTATGTGTATATAACTCAATTAAAATTTGGTTACAAGTGGTCAAGACATTTGGTCTTCATAAACAAATTAGGATCCTAAACTGGCCTGTGAGTGACCCACACTTCCAACCTGCACTACATGACTACAGATTTAGACAGTGGTCTAAACATGGTCTAACTGCTTTCTGCAGGATACTTTCAAAAGGACAGATGGACAGCTTTCAAAATCTTTCTCTCAAATTTGGACTTGGTAAACATGATTTTTTCAGATATCTCCAACTCCGTGATTACTTTGTAAAGGAAATACAATGTTCTATGACAGAGACTCCCTCTCATCTAATTCAAATACTGGTAGAAGCCTATAAAGGTTCCAGTAACAAAAACATCACTGGTAAAATTTATACAGCTTTGAATTCAGAAGACAATGAGATATATTTTCACACAAAAAAACAACGGAGAGGGACCTGCAAGAGGAAATACCAAATGAGATATGGCCAGAGGGGTGGAAATCTCAAAACTGTACTACAAACTCACTATCATGGAGGGATTTTTGTTGGAAATGTCTGGCCCATTTCTTTATTACACTTGCACGAAAATCACATTTTTCTGGAGTTCATTTTTCCTGCTGGAGGGAGTGCGGTTCACTCGAGGCAGATCAAGCACATGTATTCTGGTCCTGTCCTGGTATTGTTGGCTTTTGGGGAGAGATGATTAAGTTGATGTATTCAGTTTTTGGTGTTCATTTTGATATGTCATTGGCTACTTTGTTTTTTAGCATTCCCCCAGAGGAATTACAGAAAAGTGACATATATTTATTTAGAATACTGCTTGCCGCAGGCAAAAAAGCCATCACGAAATACTGGCTTAAAAAGGACCCTCCCTCAATTTCCTTGGTGATAAAAATTGTCAACCAAATCCATTTAATGGAAATGATGACATACAATCTCCGCCTACAACAGAACAAGGGTGTAAAGCACTGGAAAAAATGGGACTTTTTCATTCAATCTGTGGATAGTAAACAGTACGTAAATGTCTGAATGTACCTGTCACCCGTGTCTGTGTTTCTGTTTGTTTTGTATTTTATATTAAAACAATAAAAAATAAAGTACAAAAAAAAAAAAGTAATCTATATGGTGCAAAACCTTATTCAGTCCTTACACTTAAATTATCTTCAGTCCAGCTTTGATAAAACCATTAAATATTTGACTCTATTTAATGTGAAAAACTTCATAAATTTGGTGTTTTTTGCAGGAACTTCATGTTGCTCTGGAGGGAAACATGGCACGCATCAGTCGGATGCTGGAGGCGGGGCTTCTGCTGCAGACGGCGGGCTGTAGAGGAGTGGGCGTGGTCACCAGTAAGTTAGAGGCCCAATGGAAATCCCTGCACAAGAGGGTGGACCATGAACGCACCATCGTCAACCAGACCAGGAAGCTGAGGAGCAGGTGAGGCTGAAGTCTGTTTGGTTTAATGTAGGTCTTCATATTATTGATATAATAAAATAAAACTGAACCAAATAAAAAGCATCTGGACAGAGAAACTAGGCTTGTATTTACATTAAATAAAATGACCTAAAAAATTGAATAAAATCGATAGATAACACGTTTTATAAAATCTTCTGTGTTTTTATAAACAGGTTTTATCGTGAATCTGCTGCTCTTGCTGACTGGATGGGCGGGGCTAGAGCACTGATTGACAGGAGTCAGCTCATTGTTTCGGCCAATGAGGAGGAAGATGCTGAGAAGAACAGAGAACACTTCCTGCAGTTAGTGGTGAGTTTATTGATGAGAAAGAAAGATATGCAAACACCAGAGGAGGAAAATATTGTACAAATGCATATATAAGAAACTTGTACTGAATAGTGAGTATTTTCTTAGTCTGAAACAGGCGGAGTTTCCAGATTTTGCTTTGTTTTGATGTTTAGTAAACATGATTGTGGTCATTTTTACAACAAATGATGGTGTCTGGAAGTTAAAACTGTACCAGGTTGAATATAGATATAAAACATGTAGGTTGTCACTCCTTTGGTTTAGATTAAAATAGCTTTATTTCAGTCTGGGACATGATATAATGACATTACACTGGAAGAACTTTAAATCTTACCAAGTGTATTTTTCTAATTTCTAGTCTAAAATATCTCATCATACTTGTAATAAGACATAATCACCTAAAGAGTAACTTTTCAGTGAGATATAAGAACGATGTTGGAAAGATCTTGAAAATCTTATTTCAAGAAATCCTACCAAGATAATTTTCACTTGTTCCATTGGCAGATTTTTTTTTGCTTCGTTCAAGATATTTTTTGCTTCATTCAAGCAAAAAAATCTGCCAATGGAACAAGTGAAAATTATCTTGGTAAGATTTCTTGAAATAAGATTTTGTAGATATGTTGTCTAAAAATAAGTTCTTATATCTCACTGAAAAGTTACTCTTTAGGTGATTATGTCTTATTTTAAGTGTGATGAGATATTTACCTCCGCCAAGGAGGTTATGTTTTTGCCAGGGTTTGTTTGTTTGTTTGTCTGTTTGTTTGTCTGTCCGTTAGTGTGCAACATAACTCAAAAAGTTATGGACAGATTTGGATGAAATTTTCAGGGTTTGTTGGAAATGGGATAAGGAAGAAGTGATTAAATTTTGGTGGTGATCGGGGGTGGGGGGGCCCACGGGGGTGGGGCCACTGATCAGCCTTGGCGGAGGTCTGTGCTCTCCGAGTGCTTCTAGTTTGACTAGAAATTAGAAAAATACATTTGGTAAGATTTGGATTTTTGCAGTGTATTTATAACCTCGACATCCATTAAATGCTTTTATTATTTTTTTAGTATTACCTATAATCCTCAGAAGTATAATGTGTATGTCCTGTCTGATAAAGGAGTTGTCCAAAGAACTGGAGGCCAAGTCTGGGCTGAAAGTGTCTGTGGTGGGTGCTGGTTCTCAGCTGATCCATCTAAAGGAACAGGATGGAGACCAGGATCCAGAGGACGGAGGAACCGGTCCATCACAGACCTCAGATCCAGATCTCAGCTCAGTCCAGACCCGGATCAGACAGATTGAACTGGACTGGTCCAGTTTAGTGGTCGATGTTCCAGTTGTTCAGCAAGCTCTGCATAAGGTGAGGACGGTACAGGGGTCTGACGGGGGGACACCCTGGGTTTGTGTCTCATGCAGATTTCCTCCTTGTATCTCTATGAAAGAAATCAAATACCAAAAAATATACACGTGATTTGACAAAAACCATGGACTTCCATACTCAGACCATGAACTCTGGCTACAGACTGGAGAGGACAACTAAAGTCTAATGCTGCCTTCAGGTGCTGTCGGGAAGAGGATTTTTACCTCTTGTGAATTTGAAATTACAAGAGCATTGTGTTCAAGTGCTTTTCTTGTCGTAGGGACTACTTGGGTAAAGCAGTTTTGGACGTGTTAATTTGCATTTTCTCTTTCTTTTCGGTCACAAAGGTTGTTATGAATGATGAGTCTGTACAAATCTTCCAGTTCGTGCGAAATGTAGAGTTTGTAGACATTTGTGGAGGGGGCATGTCTACAATGTCCAGATTTCGGACAAACACATCGTTCGTTCGTTTTTGGTCTGTTTTTCCATTTCTGTCAGGTAATAACTTTCTTTTTTGTTATTAGAAAGAGAAAACGAAAACCAATCCATTTTTTGAATTTGGTTTAACTGTTTTGACACTGAAAAAGAAAAAAACGCCCTGAAATTTGATTTTAATTTTTCTGTTTTAAAGTGAAAATCAAATTAACCAGTAGTTTTATTTTTTTTTCTGAAAAGAAAATCCACTCACCAAAAGATACACTGACCTAACAGCAGCAGAACGTTAATGAATACGCTTTTTATCATTTGATATGATGACTCCTTTGTTGTTCTCCACCATGTTGAAAAGGTCAAAGGTTATTTTCATCTCGTGGATCTAAATTTTTCTCAGTTCTCCAGTGGAAAATACAACATGAGGGGGCGTTCATGTCCAATTTTTGAGTTTGTGACTAGTCTTTACTATAATTCCCACTGCACCTGAAGGCAGCGTAAAAGCAGTGGTTTGTGATCCTAAATCTTCCTCCTTCGTCCTCATGTTGGTCCCAGAGCCTCAGCCTGAACCCGGTGGTTTTAATGGTCCTCTGTGCAGCACAAAGCCTTCCTGAGGACTCTTCACTGGTGTCAAACTATCCCTCATTCTGTCCATGTCCTCCTCTTCCTCCTCCTCTCCCATCATCCTCCTCTCCTTTCAGATCTCCTTCTATCCGTCTTTTCCTGCCTCTTCTCTTTTCTCTCCTCGTTATTTTCAGCCCCTCCATTCCCTTTTTGTTTATTTCCTTTTGCGTTACACCTCCTCTAGTCTCTTGGCTTTCTTTTGGCTCTTATTTTTCATGTACTTTTTCTTTACAGTTCGTCATCTTTTTTCTTACCAGACCTGTTTGTTTTATTCCATCATAGTTTGAGCTTAAATCCTTTTATTAACTCAGTCTGTACTTGAAATGGTCTTTTAAACACAGACCTTTTTTTTTTTTTTCTTTTTTCTTGTATTATTTTGCATAATTTGTATTTTTCAAATGGATTTTAGAACAATTAGATCAACCATTTCTTGCTTAACATTTTTATTATAACTTTAGTTACACTGAAAGCACTTTCTTTCATGTTCTGTAGGTCTGTTACCGTCCTCCTCATATTGATCATTATTTTTCTTTAAAGACAGATTTTGTTCCTGAGTGAATGTTGAACAAATCAGACAGATATTTGCTGTTTTAATTTATTGGTAGAAGACACAACAAGGCGTAAAATGATAAAAACAAGATGAAAACAGTGCAAAGAGACGTAAGAGAGTCAAGACAAAAACACACCTGTAGTCTATGATTTCATTTCAGGTGCTTTATTTGGCTGATTTTCTTTTCTTTATTTCCCAAAATAAAGAAAAAGTGTGTAATATGAGTTCTTATTCAGAAAAATGTGATGTCAAAGAAGGCTGTTACAATTTTTTTTGTTTTTAACATTTACATAGAACAAGTCAAGTATATATCCCCCCTGGACACCTGCCCCAGATAATAGAAAACAAATAAATTAATTAGTATTGTAAAATGGTAAATTATGTGTGTTATGAAGTCGATTTGTTGAGAAGAAAAATAATTAAAAAATATATATATATGCATGTATATTAATGGTTTTAGATAAGTCGCAAGATGAAAACATAAAAGATACAGTGGTCTCAGATTTCACGGTTTAATGCTTATTTTGTTGTCTTTTATTTGTGGTTTTGAACTCTTCTTTAAGGTCAGAACCATAATTATAAGGATTAAATGTTAATTGTCAGTATTAAAATATACATCAGTAAAGTATTTTAGCGAAGAATGCAAACAAAGTCAACCTTAAAGCCAGAATAAAAATGTATGGGTTTCATCTGAAATTCACAAATATCCAGACACATCATCGCATGTCACTCATTCACTTAATTGTATTCTACATAGAGCTGTTTCTGACCATGTTGTTTCCTCTTTTAACTCTTCCTCTTCTGCAGCGATGGGTGGAGACGTTGGGCCAACAGGGGGCGCTGTTGGAGATGCAGACCTGGTTGGAGGAGCAGAACAACAGGTTCAACCAAAACTCATCAGTCAGCTCCGACCTCAGTCATCTCCTGAGACTCTGCAAGGTGAACATTACTCTGTCGCTCCACCGTGTCCTGTTTATGGAGCTTTACTGTTGGCTTTTTTTTACTAAAACTTAAATGGAAAAACACAAGTATTTATGTCAAGGGTGTCAAACTCATTTTAGTTCAGGTTCTACATTCAGCTCAATATGATCTCAAATGGGTCAGATCAGTAAAGTAATAATAAAAATAACCTGTAAATAATGTCAACTCCAAACTTTTCTGTGTTTTAAAGTGAAAATAGTAAAATTACACCATGAAAATGTTTACATCTACAAACTATAATAAATCCTTAATATATAACCTTTAAAAATGCGACAGTGAGATTTTTTAAGTGCAATTTTGACAATATTCTGCCTCAGCTTCTGATTTACACATATCCAACTTACAGATCACAGTGGATCTACAAAGACACTAAACATTTAATAATAGGCAGAACGCTGTTAAAAATACACTTATTTCTCTTCAGACATTTCAGGTTGTTCATATTTTTCAGGTTATTCACTTTTTGTTGTGAAAGGGTAGATTGTAAATGTAAATATTTTCATGTAATTTTACTTTTTTAGACTAAACCAAACAGAAAAGTGTGTAGTTTTCATTATTTATAGGTTATTATGATAGTGTTTTACTGGTCTGACCCACTTTAGATCATATTGTTCTGTATGTGGAGCCTGAACTAAAATGATTTTGACAGCAATGATTGTTAATGTCTTCAGTGTAATTTTAGTATTTAACAGATTCTGTCCCACACTGGACCCTCTAGTGGGCCAGTGTTGGCCCACGGGCCGTATGTTTGACACCCCTGATTTACATTTATATTTCATGGTTTCGCATTTCGGTTTCTTTACTTTAAATAAAAAAATACTTCTCATGCAAGTAGGTCATGTTGTTACCATCTGTTAACGGCTTAGTTTGTACAATTTTGGGTAATTCTAATGACACTGATTGCAGTTGATTCAGTTTTGGCCGTTTTAGGTCAAAGGTCAAGATCAGGAAAAATTGCCCTTATTTTCTAAAACAATCATCAGTGAAGTTTTTCTGTGTGTTCATTCGTGTGTTTTTATTTCCAGGACTGTCAGACAGAGATGGCGGCTCATCAGGCTACGCTAGATTACGTGAACCAGCCGTTCCAAACATGTAGTACCACAGACGGCCACAGGGGGCGATACAACCATAACAGGTTTGCAGAAGAACAGGGTGAACTGAACCATCAGTGGCTCTGTCTGCAGGAACACCTCAGCTCTCAGGTCAGAAAACAGACTTGTACTGATGTTTTAACTGTTTTACACGGTGATGACACGTTCCCTGTTGTCATGGAGATAAAGTATGACGAGGTCTGGTGTGTGTGTGTGTGTGTGTGTGTGTGTGTTCAGATCCAGCAGGTGGAGGCGGAGCTAAGGAGCCGAGCGGAGCAGGAGGCCCGGCTCCAACGGATCAACATCTGGATCTCAGAGCAGAACCTCTGGATGGACTTGGCCCAGACGCCCAGAAGCAGAACCGAGCTGGAGAAGAACCTGAACCGCTGCCAGGTCAGGGTCAGCGGGGGGGTCAACACCTTTAGGTTTTAATTTATTACACAGTAATCCTGGTTAAACACTGTCTTTTTCATTCAAGGTAACAATGAAACAATGTTTAAAGAAGATATTAAAGCAGCAGTTTCCCCTCAAAAAATCACATTTATCCAAAGTAAACATAAGGAAAGAGCTTTTTGTTAACTTCACCTTTAAGTATATTTTAATATGATATAAGCCAAGTGAGTTTTTTTACGAGGATTAGAGTGTTTTTTCATACGACTCATTTTTCTTTCACTTCAGTACAGATTCTCCACAGTAACAGTATGTTTATCTGTGTTGTTTAAAGGAAAACTAAAGTAGTTAAAAGCAAATTTAAAGGGTTTTTATCTGTTGTACATATTTGTCATCTGGTTGTTATGCCTGTTTTTATCTGTTGTGCATGTTTTTTTATCTGTTGTGCGTGTATTTTATTTGTTGTGCATCTTTTCATCTGGTTCTTGTGCATGTTTTTTATTTGTTGTGTGTGTTTTTATCTGTTGTGGATGTTTTTTTTATTTTTTATTTTTTTATTTGCATTTTACTCACTTTTGTGTATGTTTTTATTTGTTGTTGTGCATCTTGTAGTGCTTGTTTTTTTTACTTGTTTTTTATTTGTATTTTGTCCGTTGTGCGTGTTTTTCATCTGGTTCTTGTACATGTTTTTTGTTTGTTGTGCGTGTTTTTATTTGTATTTTATCTGTTATTTATTTGTGTATTACCCGTTTTTGTGCATGTTTTTATTCCATTGCTGTGCATGTATTTTATTTGTTGTTGTGCTTGTTTTTAACTTGTATTTTATCTGCTGTGTTTTTTTTATCTGTTGTTGTGCATGTGTTTTTATTTGATTTTTATTTGTATTTTATCTGTTGTATGTGTTTTTTTATCTGTTGTGCATGCGTTTTATTTGTTGTTATGCATGTTTTTTATCTGTTCTTGTGATTGTTTTTTATTTGTTGTTTATTTGTATTTTATCTGTTGTCCGTGTTTTTTTTATCTGTTGTTGTCCATGTATTTTATTTGTTCTTGTGCATGTTTTTTATTTGTTGTGCATGTTTTTATCTGTTGTTGTGCATCTTTTCCATCTGGTTCTTGTGCCTGTTTTTTTATTTGTTGTGCATGTTTGTATCTGTTGTGCATCTTTTTCACCTGCTTCTTGTGTGTGTTTTTTGTATCTTTTGTTGTGCATCTGATTTAGGAGCTGGAGGATAAAATCCATCTCCAGTCACTGGCTCTTCTGGATCTTAAGGAGAAACAGGAACATAGAGGAGGAGACCACCTCTGGGATTTGGCGTCTCAGACAGAAAAGTCGTCCCAGGCCTGTTCAGCTCTGAAACAACAGGTAAATAACTCTGATGTCTTGTGTTTTGTGTCTGTTCCATAGAGCTCCATTGTTTAATGAGTGATTAGGATGTGTTCCTCAGACTGTCCGTTTTTGACAGATGTTGCAGCTGGTTTACATTTCATTGCTTCTCCTTTTGGTCCTGGTTGTTTTTGTCTCTAACTGAATCCTGCTGATGTCTTTTCCAGAATGAAGCAGTGAAGCTGAAGCTAATGGAGGTTCGGCCGCTGTGGGAGTCTGTGGACAAAACGCTGAGTGAGATGTTCCTGAAAACAGTGAAGATGTGTCAGAGTGTGGATCATAACAGCAGCCCTCAGCTCTGTCTGCAGGCCCACAGCCATCTGCATCACAGCCTGAAGGTACGACCCAGGGGGCGTTAGGGGGCGTCAGAATTGAGAGGATTTGTACATTTCCAGGTTGATGTATGAATAGACTACTGTCCCATGTTGAGAAGAAAAAACATCCACAGAAATTATTTCAGTCCAGTTTTGCAAGAAAAAATTGTTGCAAAACTGCAGCAAAGCGTGTTTACTTTTTTATTCAACTGTCATTTCAGCACAAATTTTTCTGAAGTGTATCAGTTCCTCTTTTTAGCTTACCTACCGAGAGGCCGTAAGCTATTGTCGTCTGGCGGCGTCTGGTGGCGGCGTCTGTCGTCATCTGTTGTCTGTCATCCATTACAAAACTTTCAATCGTCTTCTCCAAAACTACAATTCCAGTTGACTTCAAACTTGGTGTACAGCTTCTTTATGATGATGTCAACAAAAGTTAGTGAAATTATTTGGATCCGGATCTGATTCTGGATTTGGTGCCACTTTGAAAAATTTCCCCATTAAAAGAGATAGGAAGTGGATCGATGCAATAACTCAGTAAATATAAATGATATCCAGTGTAAATTTCTACAGTCCAGCCCTGATGGGGAGGTGACCAAAACATAATGTCCACATGCTGATCAGGATCTTCTTCTGGATCCGGGAACTTATGGAAAATTTAACGTGGGCTATTATGGGGAAAAAATGTCCCATTATAAAAATTTTCCCATTATAACAGATAGGAAGTGGATTGATCCAATAAATCAGTAAGTATCAATGATATCAAGTTGGAATTAGAATTTTTTACAGATCTGATTGGAATATGACCAAAACATGGGCTATTTCTGTAATAGAATAAATACACAGAACTGGGTGATAATAAATGGCATCTGGATACATTTCCCAAAGCTTTTAATTTGGCCGGTAAGCTACAGGGCCATTGGTCCTATTTTTTTGTTTTGGTTTTTGTTTTTTACATTTTCTTCTCATCCACCATCTCCTTCTCCTCCACCGTCTTCCTCTTCTTCTTCTTCTTCCTGTTCTTCTTCTTCCTCCTCTTCTTCCTTGTTGTCCTCCTCCTTCTTCTTCTCCTTCTTCTTGTTCTCCATCTTCTCCTCCTCCTCCTTCCTCTTTGTCTTCTTCTTCTCTTCCTCCTCCTCCTCCTTCATCTTCTTCTTCTTCTCTATCTTCTCCTCCTCCCCTTTCTTCCTCTTTTCCTTCTTCGTCTTCTTGTTCTCTTCTTCTTCTCCTCCTCCTCCTTCCCTTCTTTGTCTTCTTCTCGTTTGTCTCTATCTTCTTCTTCTCCTCCTCCTTCCTCTTTTCCTTCTTTTTCCCCTCCTTCTTCTCCTCCTCCTCCTCCTTGTTCTTCTTCATCATCTTCTTCTTGTTCTCCACCTTCTTCCTCTTCTTCTCCTCCTTCCTCTTTTCCGTCTTCTTCTCGTTCTTCTCCATGTCCTTCTTCTTGGTATTAAACCTTTCTGTACATTTTCCACTTTGTTATTGTTCTTTCTGAGCAGCTTCTTCACCAGGATGTTGAAGTTTCAGCGTCAGAGTGGGTCAAACTGAGTCAGACCGTTTCTCGTCTCAGAGATGTCATCAGTCCTTCAGCTGCCGTCCTCATCACTGAACAGCTGGACAGACAGAGACACAGGTCAGACGGACGGACAGCTGCAGGCAGACATACAACAGACACACATATTACACATGTACACACTGTGGTGGTTGTGTTTTGCAGGTGGATGGTGCTGTCAGATGTTTTGGACCAGAAGCTCCAGAGCAGCGTCAGTGTCCTGCAGCAGTGGGAGGTTTACCACCGACTGGCGTGCTTGTTCTCCCAGCGGCTGCAGACGCTGCAAACTGAGGTCACATCGGTACTGAATAAAACCAGTTCAGACGACGACGCTGTGGAGCAAATCACAGACAAGATCCAGAGTGTTCAGGTGAGGAATTAAAGCCAAAGGAAAACAGGAAGAAGAACTGAACTACATGTGAATCATATGTTCATTTTTTTTTTTTACATATTTATTTATCATTTTTGGTGCAGATTAAGTTACATTGAACATTTGAATATTCAATTTCAGAAACATTAAGCATATCCCATTCTTCCCACCCCCTCACCCTCCCATCCCTGCTCCTACATGATATAATTGGTGATAGTAATAAAAAAAATAGCAAAGTACTCATAGAACAAAAAAGGTAAAATAAAATAAAATAAAAAATGTTAATCTTATTTGTTTTTTGTTTTATTTATTTTTGTGCATTATTTTGTTTATTATTTGGGCCATTTTTACTCATTTTGTTGATTATTTTATTTATTATATGATTAATTTGTTTATTTTTGTTCATTTTGTTTGTTTTTTGTTATTTTGTCCATTTTGCGGATTATTTTCATTTCTGTTCATTATGTTGTTTTTTTCATATTGATTTTTAAAAAATGTTCATTTTGTTGAATTTTTTTTTTTTCTCCATTTTTGTTCATCTCATTGATTATTTTGTTTATTTTGTTAATTCTTTCTATTCATTTTTGCTTCATTTTGCTTATTTTGGTCAATTCTTTTAGTGTTTTTTTGTTAATTCTTTCTGTTTATTTTTGCTTCATTTTCCTTAATCAATGCCATAAATCTCATATTGTCTGCTCATACTTCACATATATACAGATTGGATCTTAATGCAGACACAAATGCATATGTTTATTCATTACAACTTTACTAAACCAACAAACAGAATGTTGGATCAGGACTTTTACACAGTTCTGTTGTTGCATGAGCAGATTTTATCCTTATGTTTTTCTCATCATTTTCCCTGGTTTGCAGTTTTCTATTTTTATCCATTGCATCGGTCTTTTATAAACAAATCCAGGCGTTCTCACCATCATGATATAAACATCTGCAGCTGTGTCTGACTCTGTCCATGTGCTGCAGAGTCTCCTGCTGAGGACAGACAGTCTGCAGTCTGACCTGGAGGGGGCGCTGGACGCCTCCAAGGACCTGACCGCCCACCTGGAGCCTCCAGCTGCCGCTCTGGTCCAATCAGAGAGCAGGATGTTTGCACGTGGCGTCCTGCAGCTGAACCAGACACTCACAGGGAAGCTGGGTCATCTACAGGTAAAACTCCCAACACAGAACCATGTTTATGGGTTCAACAGAGACACACTGACCTTTGGATGTGACACTGAAACTCACAGGTGCATGTTCTGGTAGAAACTGTCACATCCACAGGTTTATTTAAAGGAATTATTGAGTTAGATGTAATAAATACAAACCTAAACTTAAACCTTTTAACTGTGAGTTTGAGGTTGTTTTGCGGAAGTGTGAGGCCTGTGATGTGTCCCTGTGTGTTTTTTGTAGACAGGAACTGATTTAAGTGATCTGTGTCGCATTTTATGACTCCTGATTGTTGTTATAAATGGTTGTATTTAGTTTTGTGAGTTGGGTGCTTCTGTGAAACTGGGTACATTTTGGTATCTGGCACAAAAAAAGAGAAACGTGGACATATTTCCCTCCAGGATTTATCTAATAATGACCTCAGATAAATGCAAAAAAATTATACTCTCGCCCTGAGCCATACCATAACAAATGAATTTTTGATCAAATATTGGGTCCAAAAATAGGACCCAAATATGGACATTAAATCTCCTAAGGTGTCAGTGCATTTGATCTCAAAACATGTCGGTAAATGGTCTTCTATAGATTACCCTGGGTTACAAAAAAATGTTTTTTGCAAGTTGTCTAGGCTTTTTCAACTGAATTAGGACCATTTTGCACCGCTAAATCCAAAAATGACATCTGTTTTTCTCAATCAGGTCAGGTTTTTTTGCTAATTTGATTTTGAAAAATTTGATCTTCTCACAAAATATAATAATTAATACTAAAATAAGACTGGTAAGCACACTTTATGAAACTTGTGACTTGATTCCTTTTAGGTACAATGGTGTATTCACTGCAGATGTAGCAGAATACGTCAGGCTTATTTTTGCAAGATCTTCTAGTCGAAGCCATTTCATTCACCTGTAATATTAAAAAAACCATTAATCATAAATTGGCAAAAATAGAATCTTCAGAACTCATTTATTGCAAGAAATATGAAAGAATTTTGGATCATATGATGTGAAAATGCCCATAAATGTAAGCAAAAATGTTAAAAAGCCAATATGTAGCATGGTTCAGAAAGTTGACCTGATTGAGCAAAATTAATGTGATTCTTGGATTCAGCACACCAAAATTATCCTAAATCAGCTTAAAAAACTTAAACAATAAAGTTGTTGTTGACCAGTGTTATAAATCAAGACACTGTGTTAAATGTGTTGATCCTAGTGGTTTTTCTAATCCACACATGTGGGTTTTTCATGAATCTCAATCTCATTCCAGGTTTTGTATGTAACCCATCGTGTCCACTCGCGTTTCATACAGAACCTGCCCATTTAAACACAAATAAATTGTGAATAATTTTGCAACAGTGGTCATTTTTGTGAAACACTCTGCCTTGCATAATTAGTTTAATTCCCAAAATGTACCTGTGAGAAAGTAACGAGATATTCGAAAAAATAGTAGTGCGTAATTTTTGTGTCCTTTTGACTGTGTTACATGCAGATTTTTGTGTAAAAAAATAATGTAAATAATGTAAAATAATATGAAAATGAAAAATAGTTTCACTTATATCTCAGTAAGTATTTATTTTTAAAATAGACCCAAAGTGCTGCCAAACTTGCTTCATAGCATTCGTCTACATCTGGCTAGAATTTTAAGCCCCTATGTCCTGTTTTTAGGACCAGTTTCATAGAAGAACCCAAATGTAAAAATGGCTCATTGATAGGGCTGCATTATAGAAAAAAAAAAAAAAAAAAATCACGATTATTTTAGCAATAATTGAAATCACGATTATTAAAAACGATTATTTGTTAACCTTAAAGTTGTTTATTTTTTTCTTGCAAAACAATGTAAAATATACTCTTTAAACATAAATAAAGCTTTTAACCACTAAAACAAAGTATGTTCACTTTTGTACGAAACAAAAAAATCTTTGAATGCAAATAAGTGTACTGTAAATTCAAGTATGTTTCCTTTTGTAAATAAATAGTGCACTGTAATTAAACTGCTATAGACTTGCCATAGAACTGGAGCAATAACAAAAAAAAAAAAAAAAAAAAAAAAAAAAAAAGCTCACGTAAAGTGCAAATTATAAATTCAAGTATGTTCAATGTAGTATGAAACATAGCAAATTCAGTGGCGTGCCGTGAGGTTTCAGTTCAGGCCTTCTGTTTACATCAGCCATCTAGAATACGTACGTTAGGGTTATACGGGTTAGGTTAGGTTAATACGGGAGTTGCAGCGTAAAGAGATTCGGAAACTGAAGATTTTATTGCGGACGAAGTTGTAGACGGAGTTGTTTTTATGTGTTTTAGTTTTTCATAAGATTATGATAACGGTGGCGGTGGTTAAACTTTAGATGGTTAAAAAGGTTTGCTGTGTTACCGGTCGGTGCGGACACAACTACGAAACACTTTTTGCACATGATGTGTTTTTACTCTTCGTCTTCTTCATCAAACCCAAAGTGATTCCATACAATTGAATTTGACTTGCCTTTTTTGTTTATCAAGCACTTCTGCTGTTTTTCCAGACCACTAGGTACAACTTTCCTCTTGGGGTGGAGCTGCCGGCTAGCAGGCAGCAGCAGCTTAGAGGGGGGGGGGGGGGGGGGCGGCGCAGAGCAGCTCATGGGAGCTTGCTTGCGCGTGAATTAAAACGACTCAAAATTAATAATCGTTTTTTCTCGATTACATAATTTTTGTAATCGTTGCGTGTAATAATCGAAATCATAATTGAATTTCGATTAATTGCACAGCTCTACTCATTGAACATGTTTTTTTCATCATATTGTGACTTTGGATTGTTTTATAAATAGTTGTATATTGTTTTCCTAAAAAACACCAGAGCCATTCATGGCATTTTCATTTAAATAGTCCTATGTAACTTTATTTGATAAATTTTCCATTATTTTTCTGAAGTTATATATTTATATGTTCATTCTAAGTTATAAAAATGGTTTGTTTGAGATGTTTTTGGTGAAAAACAGTGAAAAATATATTTTTTCCTACTGGGATTTCATGTTTTTTGTGTGAGTTTGGGTTCAGTGTGTTCATACAGGGTGGGGAAGCAAAATTTACAATATTTTGAGGCAGGGATTGAAAGACAGTGTATGACCAATTAGTTTATTGAAAGTCATGAGAATTGATTTGCCACAAGTAAATTTACATAACAGAAAATGTTTTTATTCTATGTGTCCTCCTTCTTTCTCAATAACTGCCTTCACACGCTTCCTGAAACTTGCGCAAGTGTTCCTCAAATATTGGGGTGACAACTTCTCCCATTCTTCTTTCATAGTATCTTCCAGACTTTCTCGTAATAGTTTTGCTCATAGTCATTCTCTTCTTTCCATTATAAACAGTGTTTATGGACACTCCAACTATTTTTGAAATCTCCTTTGGTGTGACAAGTGCATTCAGCAAATCACACACTCTTTGACGTTTGCTTTCCTGATTACTCATATGGGCAAAAGTGACGTAGTGCCTGCTGAGAAAAAACAACTAAATGTTCATTGTAAATTTTGCTTCCCCACCCTGTACAGCAGGTCAAATGAAAAAAATAACTGTAAAGTCACAGGTGAGGTTGTTCTGTAAAAAAAAAGATACAAAACAAGGCAAAGTAAATAGTTTTTTGGTGAGAAATATCAAGGCAAAATCAAAAATATTCAAAAACAGCCAAAGTACACTCAGACTGTTAAGGTTAAGTGTTAATTTTGCATTTTGTTACCTTTTAAACTAGACTTTAATAATTAAAATGTCTGGTTTAATTATTTAACAAACGCTCAAACTACATTTCCAGCATTTTTCACCCACTTGTTCACCTTTAAACCTTCACCGTGTGTGTGCAGTTCTTTAACCTCCACAGTTTCTTATCTCTGAGCTTAAATACACTACGTGACACAGTGACCTATAAATTAACCGACATATGGCCGTGTGCCGGGTCACGGCGTTGTAGGCGGAGCTTCAGCGGCTGCAGGAGTTTGGAAACGTCCTGGAGTCACTGGAGAGCAACCTGGAGCTGTGGCTGGAGCGTTTGGAGCGTTCGGCTCAGACGGCGGATCAGGTGAGATGAATGAATGGACTTAAACAACCAGTGAATGAATGAATGAATGAGTGGAGCGGCTGCTTGAACTCTGTTTGGATCAATAGTTTCAGTTGAACTAATCCAAGATAAAACTTTAGGATCAGTTTAGTATGTTTTATGTTTTTTTACAGTCTTGCTTTTTATTTTTAACCTGGTGGAGAAATGTTTTCTGGATTTCTTTAATAATTACCACATGTTTACACTTTTAAGTGATCTTCCAACGTACTTTTTTTTTATCTTATGTGTAGAGATTTTATATATTTCTAGAAAGATTTATTTCTCAGAGTTGGACAAGCTGACAGAACACAAATGTAGAATTCATTTAAGACACTGTTTAGTTGATCTTTTTTCCAGTTAGATTTTTTTGGTAGTTAGTTTTCAAGTGCACAAGCAATTTTACCTGTGTTTATATAAACTTAACTTCTCTCAATATTGATTTCTTAATTTGATTTTTAATCCATGACTATGATTTTAAAGGGCTCATATTTCTCTAAACCCACTTTTCTTAGTCTGTGGTTCATTTATTTGTGTATTTGGACCCTAATAGTTCATACAGTTTGAATTTGAACCCTCCAGCTGCTGCAAAAATATCTTTATATTCATTCTGGCAAAAATTGAGTGGATTTCTACAACATGTTTTAATTCCTGCTTAATTTGTTATGTCTATAACTAGTTACGTCACGACATTTGCACATATAAAGTCCAGACTCAGACGAACATTTCTCCAGTTCGACATAATTGTTTGTCAGCAGCAGCGCTTGTAGTCCAGACTGAAAATATGTCCAACCTTCGAGTCCATTACCTAAAATGTTCAGTTGTTGGTTGAACGGGACAGAGCAGCACAGCCAACAACCTGGAACAGGGTGGGCTCATGTGCATTTAAAGGGCCAGTGCTCAAAATGACCTGTCTCATCTCATTACTCAGAAATAGGGTTGAACATGGACCTGTGGAGTTGAATTAATGAAGAATTCAGACCCAAGCAGAGACCACAGGGAAATGTTTGAAAATGCGTAATTCCATTTAAAAAAGCAAAATATCACTCCTTTAAATATTCTACCTCTAAATTTCTAAAATATTTTTTGTGTTCTGACTGTAAATAATAATTTTCTACCACAACTAACCATGCACTTTCTTCATATCTCACTGAGGAAGAAAAATCTACAATTAAACTTTAAGGAAATATTGATGTTTTTATCTCAAATCAGCATGAACAGGACATCTTACAGCTGTAGACATGATGTGTCCCAATATTTATGTACATATGGTTTATAAACATCAATATTTCCTTAAAATTTAATGGAAGATTTTTCTTCCTCAGGGAGATGTGAAGAAAGTACATGGTTAGTTGCGGTAGAAAATTATTATTTACAGTTAATGCATGAAATATTTTAGAAATTTAGAGGAAGAACATTTAAAATCATTGTCATGGATAAAAAAAAAAAAAAAAAAATCAGTGTTGATGTAAATTCAGTCAGAACCATCTCTGTGGCATTTTTTAAACAAAGATAACAATTTAACCCAAATTAACCAATGCAATGATATTTATCCAAATATAAAACTATATTCTGACATTAGTCCTTATTGTTTTGTATCCCAGACCCTGTTAATGGGTCCTGTTACTTCAGTGTAGGTGACGTGTAGTGTTGTGGTTCTGTTTTGAGTCTCTGATCCTCTGATCTGACCTGGTCCATCTGGTTCCAGTCTGGTCTCCTGGAGCTCAGCGGTCTGTCTGCTGACCTCGATGTGTTGAACGAGCTGAGCCTCAGCCTGACGCTGGGCGACGCTGCAGCGCGACGCCTGCAACGCCTCAACCGGCGCTGGGCCGACACCGCCGGCAGAGTGGAGGAGGCCTTAAGGTCAGACAGAGAATACACAGTTTACACTTTTAACCCATAAAGACCCAGTGGTACTTTAATGGCAGGTCCCAAATGAGTTTTTGTCTCTATTTTACCTTTACTTAAGTGATTTTATTACCATTTGTTATAATATTATCCTCTGTATTTTGCATTTCTTCCAGTAAAAAGTAATGTATTTTCCTATATTTAATTCACTGATTATGTGGATGTTCATAAAAACTCAGATTAAAGCTAAGGGCTGTTATATGAAAACAGAGAAAACTGAAGAAAAAGTGACTTTTTCAGTAAAATATATCATTAACTGAACATAAACCAAGTGTCTCATCCACTGTTATTTATCAAACATACTTGGGTTTATTATTTTTTCTTCAACTTCATTCAGTTTGTGTCTTATTTTATTCTTCTTCTTATTTTCGTCAATTTTCTGATTACTTTGGCTGTTTTTGTTCATTTTCTTGCTTATTTTATTCTTTTTTACTTCTGATTCTAATTTTCAGTGGCTGTTCAGGTCTTTATGGACCTTCATTTGTTTGGTTTGGCTTATCACTACTATTTATTAATTTATTCAGGAATACACTGATTACAAAATTCTTGGCTGACACTGATATTTAACCCCCAACGACCAAAACCATCTACTGATAAAAACTGTTTAATACCTGTTGATTCACTTTTTCTATCAATACATGTAAATAATTGGTGTAAAATACAGTTATTCATCTTTTCATGGTCATCTGATATGACTCATTTGGACGTTCAGAGGCTCCATAGTTACCATGGAAACACAGTCATCTTCTACAACATTGATTCACCAGTAAAACCAATGGAGTTGGATCAATGACAGTGGATGGACACACTGGGTTTATGTCCAGTTAATGAGAGATTTTACTGAAAAAGTCACTTTTTCTTCAGTTTTCACTGTTCTTATATCTTACATCACTGTTCTTATATCACTGTTCTTATATACCTTTGAATTTACTCTGAGCTTTTATGAACATCTACATGATCACTGAATTAAATACAGGAAAATGCATGATTTTCACGCTTTAATATTGTCTCTTAGTTTGCTTTTCAGCATCAGATGTTTTTACTTTATATGAAAACATTGGGTTTTAGTGCTAATAAGTTGAATACAGCTTTTATATATATATAATTTTTTTTTTTTTTTACATCCATTAAGCAAACATCTCATGTGTTTTTCCCATTTTTCACTCATTTTTTTTCACTAGCAAACTGTTCACATCACAAGTCACTTTAACCAAAGAAAGGTTGACCTTTCACTACTTTGTCAAATAGGACAGTAGTTATTTCCAAAGCTGCAGACTGACATTTGTGGAATAAATGAGTCAGATTGAGGCTTCAAAGCTCAATTCCGACAGGTAAAAAAAACACAGTCTTTTAACACTTCACCACAACTATAAAAAGGTAAAATATTGTTCAAGTCACGAAGACCCGTTTTTATGCATGTAGCACATAATGAACCAGAGTCTAAATATTGAATAACAGAATATAGAGACATTATCTTCTGAATGTTGCATCATCTGATCAGCTCAAACATTTAGATGACAGTAACAATGTAGCTATGTTTTCTGTCTTAACGATTTAATAAAGGAGTGTTTTACTCTGGTGTTAAATGTTCTTCTGTGTTTGTCTCTGACAGTGAGATGCAGACGGAGGCGCTGAGGATGCAGAGCTTTGAGCAGAAGTGTGAAAGCTGGATGTGTTTCCTGCAGAGGATGGAGGACAGTCTGGCCGTAGACGTGGCCGGGTCCTACATCGGACTGAGGCAGCAGCTCTGCACACACAAGGTACCACCTATACAATAATTAGACCATCAAAAGTCATCCAGAACAATGGTTATGCAATCAAGTACTCTGAAAAAGAGATTCTTGAAAAGAGTCTTTTCTTTTTTTCCTGGTTAAATGAAAAATAAAATAAATAATAACCACAATGCTTCCTGTGTTGCAGAGGTTCCAGACTGAGCTCTCCATCGGTCACCAGATCCTCCACTCAGTCATCACCGAGGCTCTTCATCTGCTGCAGAGAGGAGAGGTGGACGACAGGTAACCAATGCTAATGTGGATTTGAACTGTTTTTTTACTTACTTAATTGCAGATTTTTGTATTGCAACGCTTGTCTTGTACTGGTCTGTGTTTAGGTATTTTAAATGGATATCTTCATCACCCCGAAATCGAGTTTTGGGGACATAATGGTTTTACCCCAACTGCCGCTGCAAGATTGTGTGAACGCGATAACTAGGGCAGATTTAGTTGGATTTGTTCTCCCTTGATACCCAACATACCTAGTGGAAGAACCCTATTGATTTCAGCTTCTCTGAGTATTATAAGTCATCCACATGGGGGCGCTTTAGTTGAAAATCAGTTTTTTGGACATAAATCAAGAAATAATAGGCTGAACGAGATCAAATTTGGTTCATATTGATCATCTTACAAATGTCCATGTTCTGTCTACCTTCCAGAGTTCATATGGGGTCATGTTCATTCACTAGGTGGAGTTTTGTGTGCAAAACTGGTTCTCTGACCATTATTCTGCCACCATCAGGTCGATGTCGCTCAAACTGAGTTCATATCTATTGTCTAACAGTTATTGTGGATAGATTTACATATAGCAGATACAGATTATTGGGGGGATTTTGGGGATATACCCTTGCTGTCGGCCCCCCACAGCATAAGTAAGCCTTGTTAAAATTTGCATGTTTATAACCTCATGTAAACTTTTAGGGCAGCAATCTAACATCTATCCAGGGACTGCAGATGACATATAACCATTATCCATTAACTCTGAATGTGAATTAATCTATAATGTCCCTGTTAAATAAACCAGTAAAATAATGAAACCCTAATCCTTAACTTTTTTGTGCATGACACTGATGCTCCAGAGGATGAAGATTTGTAGCATTTATTCATACATAGACTCAACACAACCAAGACCATAATATAAGAGAAAAAAAACCCAAAAACTTTTCACTAAAATTAAAGTTGAGGGTTATAATATCAAATACAGAGAAAACTAAAGCAAAAAAAAGTTATTTTTTTCACCAAAAATATCAATAATTAAACATAATCCATCCACTGTCACTGATCCAATTCCGTAAGTTTTACGGGTGAATCAATGTTGTAGAAGCCATAAGATCATTTGTTTGTTTCTGTGCCATTTTAACTATTTTGTTCATTATTTCATTAAGGGTTTTCTTGGTATATTTGTACATTATTTTGTTCGTCTTAATTTTATTTATTATTTTTTTCATTTTTGGTTCATTTTATTGATAATTTTGTTAAATTTGTTCATTTTATCCATTTTATTGATTCCAGCAACTTCCAAATGACTTTTTTCCCCTACATTAACCTTTCCAAAGGGATTTATTGCTATTTATTATATTATCCTCTACATTTAGCATTTTTCAGCGAAAATCTTGTTTTTCTACATCAACCTTTCCAAAGTGATTTATTATAATATCATCCTCTATATTTAGCTTTTTTCAGCGAAAATCATGTATTTTCTTTTATTTAATTTACTTATGACCATGTATTTGTTAATTAAAGCTCAGAGTTCATACATAGATTATTAAAACAGAGAAAACTGAAGCAAAAGTTACTTTTGTGGCAAAATCTCTCATTAACTGAACATAAACCCAGTGTGTCCATCCACTGTCATTGATCCAACTCCATGGGTTTTACTGGTGAATCAATGTTGTTGAAGATGACGGTGTTTCCACGGTAACTACGGAGCCTCTGAACGTCCAAATGGCCATGAAAAGATGACAAACTGTATTTTACACCAATTATTTACATGTATTGATAGGATTAGTGGATCAACAGGTATTAAACAGTTTAGATCAGTAGATGGTTTTGGTCGATGGTGGACGTTTGGGTTTATATGGATTTTAATGTAATGTTAAATATTGACATTTATTGATTTTTGTGTTGTTTCTTCGTATTGAATCCAGGAGTGACTTCGTGCTGAAGCTGGCCCAGCTCCGGCAGCATTGGCAGGGTGCCGTGCAGAGGGCGGACCAGCGGCGCTCCCTGGTGGAGGGGCTGCTCAAACACTGGCATCTGTACAGCCGCAGCCTCAGGAAGCTCCAGAAGTTTCTGTCGGACATACAGACCCTCCTCCCCCCGTCCGGACCGGCCCGATGCAGCCTGCTGCAGCTCCGACGCTCCCTCCAGGACCTCCAGGTGGGCTGGGGTCGTACGGAGGTCAAATGGGAGGGTGGGGTATTCTAGACAGGAGAGAGAGGAGCATTTGGAATAAAAAAGGGTGATGGTTTTATCATTAACTATCTAGGAGCTTGAGTTTTATTAAAAAATATAAAATTTTTATATCAGTATTTTAAAAAGCTGCATCTTGGAAGATTTTGGAGATTCAGTCATACTGTAAAAGAGGAAAATATTGGGTGAGAGCCAAAGTTTATGACTGGAGTAAATTTTCTCATCTAATTTGCATAATGTGAGGTCTTAGAGCATTTTTAACTGACCAGTTTGGTTCCTGCAGTTGAGGAATAGTCCCATCTCCCCATTAAATATCTCTGCAAGTTGATAGGACCAATATTTTGGGAGATATTAGTCATTATGGAATACAGTACTCTTACAATCACATTGCGTGGCCCATGAAGGTTGACAGGAAGCATAGTACCACACTGCATGATGGGAAATGAGGTTAAAATTTGCTCATTCATGCATTTACTAACTTCAGTCCCTAGATATCAGTATTAATATGACGTGCTAGTAATAATAATAATAATAATAATAATAATAATAATAATAATAATAAAACAATAATACTGGATTAAATTTATATAGTGCTTTTCTATTTTACTCAAAGCAGAAGTGATAGAACTTGGGAACATAAAGTAAATGTACTGACAAACTATAAAAAGCACCTGTGTAAATGTTTAAAACCACTGAGAAAACGTATTCCAGTCTTCAGTATTTGAATATGTAAATACTGCAAACTTAATTATTCAGTGTTAACACATCCTGTTTATAGATTAATGAATGGATAGATGTATTTTATTGATCCCAAAATGAGAAATGACAGAAAAGGTCGAGCCAGCCAGGAGTTGAACCTAGAATCTTCTGATCTGTAGTCAGACGCGTTATCCATTGCGCCACTGGCCCCATGAGTTCAGTACAGAACAGTTCAGTTCAGCTCAGTAGAGTACAGGGGACCGTGGGAGGTTAATACTCTGTTAAATGTTAAAAATACATCTGTTCAGTTAAAACTGAAACAGGAATAGAAAAGAAAGGACAGAAATAATCTTATAATGAAAGATAGAATCTAGAATCAGATGTTTTTGATTTGTGTTCATTTCAGATGCTTTTGTATCATAATCTGAGGGAATAATTAGTCTGATTTTAACTGTTCACAACCGAGTATCTATATCATTATACTGGAAGGTGTTGGAGCGTTTTTAACTGACCAATTTGGTCCCTACAGTTGAGCAATAGTCCCATCTCCACATTAAATATCTTAGCAAGTTGATAAGACCAATATTTTGGGAGGTATTAGTCATTTTGGAATACAATAATCTTATAATCACGTTGCATTACCCATGACGGTTGACAGGAAGTGCAGTAGCACACTGCATGATGGGAAATGAAGTTAAAATTTAGTTCCTTATGCATTTACTAATAGTAATAATAGCAAGTACTAGCTAGTAATAATAATAATAATAATAATAATAATAATAATGGATTAGATTTATACAGTGTTTTTCTATTTTACTATATTAGTCAAAGCACAAGTGATAGAACTTGGGAACATAAAGTAAATGTACTGATACAAACTATAAAAAATATTTGTATAAATGTTTAAACCCACTGAGAAAATGTATTCCAGTCTTCAGTATTTTAGTATGTAAATACTGCAAACCTAATTATTCAGTGTTAACACATCCTGTTTATACATTGATGAATGGACAAATGTATTTTATGGATCCCAAACTGAGAAATGACAGAAAAGGTCGAGCCAGCCAGGAGTCGAACCTAGAATCTTCTGATCCGTAGTCAGACGCGTTATCCATTGCGCCACTGGCCCCATGAGTTCAGTACAGACCAGTTCAGTTCAGTAGAGTACAGGGGACCGTGGGAGGTTAATATTCTTTTAAATGTTAAAAATACATCTGTCCACTTAAAACTGAAACTGTGTCAACCAGAACAGAAGGGACAGAAATAATTCTATGATGAAAGATAGAATCTAGAATCAGACGTTTTTGGTCTGTGTTCATTTCAGATGCTTTTGTATCATAATCTGAGTGAATAATTAGTCTGATTTTAACTGTTCACAACCGAGAATCTATATCATAATCCTGGAAGGTCTTAGAGCGTTTTTAACTGACCAGTTTGGTTCCTACGGTTGAGGAATAGTCCCATCTCCACATTGAATATCTCGGCAAGTTGATAGGACCAATATTTTGTGAGATATTAGTCATTTTGGAATACAATAGAATGATGGTAACATAAAGTAAATGTACTGATAGAAACTATAAAAAGCAAATGTATAAATGTTTAAAACCACTGAGAAAATGAATTCCAGTCTTCAGTATTTGAATATGTAAGTACTGCAAACTTAATTGTCCAGTGTTAACACATCCTGTTTATACATTGATGAATGGACAAATGTATTTTATGGATCCCAAACTGAGAAATGACAGAAAAGGTCGAGCCAGCCAGGAGTTGAACCTAGAATCTTCTGATCCGTAGTCAGACGCGTTATCCATTGCGCCACTGGCCCCATGAGTTCAGTCCAGCTCAGTAGAGTACAGGGGACCGTGGGAGGTTAATACTCTGTTAAATGTTAAAAATACATCTGTCCACTTAAAACTGACAGAAATAATTCTATAATGAAAGATTGGATCTAGAATCGGACATTTTTGGTTTATGTTCAGACCAGATGCTTTTGTATCATAATCTGAGTGAATAATTAGTATGATTTTAACTGTTCACAACCGAGTATCTATATCATAATACTGGAAGGTCTTAGAGCATTTTCAACTGATCAATTTGGTTCCTACAATTGAGGAATAGTCCCATCGCCACATTAAATATCTTGGCAAGTTGATAGGACCAATATTTTGGGAGATATTAGTCATTTTGGAATACAATAGTGTTACAGTCACGTTGTGTTGCCCATGACGGATGAAAGGAAGTGCAGTATGCATGATGGGAAATGAAGTTAAAATTAACTCAAGCATTCACTAACTTCAGTCCCTAGATATTGGTATTAATATGACATGATAGTAATAATAATAATAATAATAATAATAATAATAATAATAATAATACTGGATTAGATTTATATAGTTCTTTTCTAATTTACTTATATTTTTTCTATTTTACTATTTTACTCAAAGCAGAAGTGATAGAACGTTATAACATAAAGTAAATGTACTGATACAAACTATAAAAAACATTTGTATAAATGTTTAAAACCACTGAGAAAATGTATTCGTCTTTAGTATTTGAATATGTAAATACTGCAAACTTAATTATTCAGTGTTAATCATACTATTTATAGATTGATGAACGGACAGATGTATTTTTTGAATCCCAAACTGAGAAAAGGTCGAGCCAGCCAGGAGTCGAACCTAGAATCTTCTGATCCGTAGTCAGACGCGTTATCCATTGCGCCACTGGCCCCATGAGTTCAGCACAGACCAGTTCAGTTCAGTAGAGTACAGGGTACCGTGGGAGGGTAATACACTGTTGATGTTAAAAATACATCTGTTCAGTTAAAACTGATACAGGGAAAACCAGAAAAGAAAGGAGATAAATTTTTTTATAATGAAAGATAGAATCTGATGTGAATCACAGATAGTTTTGGTTTATGTTCAGACCAGACGTTTTTGTATCATAATCTGACTGCGTGAATATAAAGAAAATAAGTCTGATTTTAACTGTTCACAACTTAGTATTACAAAATAAAGGTAACCCATAGTATTTGAGATACATTTATTGAGATATTTATCCATTTATTCTCCATCTTTAATACCAAGCAGCTTGATGCTTGAAGCTTGAATGAAATAGAAGGATGACAGTGAAACTCCTGTTACCACATGTAACATGAGTTTCTCCTTGTTACTACACAGTTACCACACTGTACAGTGATATTTATACCACGTCACATTATCTACTTTATCTTATTTAACTTAATTTTTATAGTGTACTTGCACAAATTTTTGCTGCTAAAAAGAAATAGAGCGGCTAAACTGATTTTTATTGTTCCTGTAACAGTGACAATAAAATTATACTGAAATATTAACAATCATGGATGTAAAAAAAAAAAAAAAGCAAAAACAAAACATGTCAAACTCATTTTAATTCAGGTTCCACATTCAGTCCAATATGATCTAAAGTGGGTCTGACCAGTAAAACATTATCATAATAACCTATAAATGAGGACAACTACAAATTTCTCTCTTTGTTTTAGTGTAAAAAAGTAAAAATACCTGAAAATGTTTACATGTACAAACTATCCTTTCACAAGAAATGTGAACAACCTGAAATATCTTAAGATAATTAAATGGAATTTTAGCAGCATTTTTTTGGTATTTCTTACATTTTTATTCATTTTTACTCCCGGCCCTCGCCGCAGGGTATTGTCATCAGTTCGTTGTCTGTCCGTCCGTCTGTTTGTCCATATGTGTAAAAACTTTAGCGTTGACTGAAGGCTGAGGGTTTTCAAGTGTGGACACGTTATGTTTTATTCTTCTTGTTTATTTTGTTCATGTTTGAGAAGAGAAGTAAGTGTAATCCTACCAATATTATACCTGTTACTAAATGTTTTATGTGTTTGTAGATCCACTGTCATCTGTAAGTTGTAATGCACATGTATAAATGATAAACTGAGGCAGAATATTGTTAAAATTACACTTTTCTCAAGAAACTTCAGGTTGTTCATATTATTCACATTGTTTAAAGGATGGTTTGTAGATGTAAACACTTTAATAATATAATTTCACTTTTTTTACTCTATAACATTAGAAATGTTTAGCGTTGACATTATTTATAAGTTATTAAATTATTATTTCACTGGTCCGGTCCACTTCAGATCATTTTGGGCTGAATGTGGAACCTGAACTAAAATGAGTTTGACATTATGGGTTTTTTGTTTTGTTAACATATATAGAAGTTATATAGATGATGTAAAATGCTGATAAGATAATGCTGTCTGAAAATAATAAAAAAGATAATGACAAAAAAAAAAGACTTTGACATCCCTGGTCTAACAACAGAACCCAGCTGCTCTAACATGAACCTCAGATGATTAAAGATGCAGAAACACAAACAGCTGCCACTGATTTCATCTACGTCTAAAGACAAATGAGCCCACTTTCATTCTGACTTCCCCTTTGATTGTCATCAGGGTTAAGGGGGAGGGGAGGTGTGAAGAACTCAACCTCTGACTGCTGCTTAGATGGTTCCTGTCTCCTCCCTTTAACACCACCTTTAACACCTTTGTGTCCTCAGCACACGGAGCTGCTGTTCCAGAGGCATCAGGCCAGTTTCATCCACACGCTGGAGGTCGGACGCCAGCTCTTCTCCATGGGCGACGAGGAGACCCAGGCCCAGCTCCAGGCCCAACTGGGAACCCTGCAGGAGGAGTGGGACAACCTCCACAGCCTGCTGGGAAGGAGGATGGAGCTCACCGAGGCCATCGTCAAGGTAACGGTCATAAGAAATATGGTTTTACTACAGAAGAAGTGGTGCATTCAGGGACACCTCGTATGAGTGGTTCACTTGAGGGTTTTGGGCTTTGAGTTGAGGTTGGAGTTTCCATCCCTTGTTGTTTGTCAGTTCTGGACTCTGCTTTAGTTTGCCTTTTTTTTGTCCTGGATATTTGCAGATTTCAGGTATTAAATGTTCATACAAGTTCTTGAACAGACTTTTTTTTCTTTCTTCTCTTTATATTTCTTGCTTCACATGTGTATATTTCTGTTTTTCGGTCTTCCCTGCACTTTAGTTTTGTATTTGCTACTGTCAACCGTGTAATTTCCCCATGCTGGGATCAATAAAATCTTAACTTAACTTAACTTAACAGATAGATAAGACTTTATTGATCTCACCAAGGGGAAATTTCACAGTTGACAGCAGCAACATACAACACACCAGTGCAAAAAAACAGGCAGAAAAAACCCCACAAGTGAGCGTGAAATATAAAGGAAAATGAGAAATTTGGTATTTATGTAAATAAATATTTATATAAATAGAGAATTTAGAATTAAACATTCTTAAAATTTAAATGGTATTTACATATTTACTAATTTAACTTGTATACAATAACACTCACCTGGATTTCATGTCGTACATTATAGTGTAATGCAGGGGGTCAAACATGAGGTTTGCAGGCCAAAACCATTCCCTAAGGGGTCCAATCTGCCCCGTGGGGGATGAATTTGAGAAATGCAAAAATTACACTGAAGATATTAACAGTCAAGTTATTTTAGTTTAGGGTTCACATACAGAACAATATGATCTCAAATAGATTGGACAAATAAAATAGTAGTGTTATAATTAATGACAGCTCCAAATTTTTCTTTTGATGTTAGCATGATCCAGTTTCATCATTTCTATTTTATTTTCCTAATAATATTTAACATTCTACACGTGTCCTTGAAGTTGCTGTCCACCCTGTCACTTTAGGGTAATTGCCTCTATAATAGTATGGTTGATGACATCACTGATGACATCATCATCATTTTGAGTGTCTTCATTGGAGGCAGAAACATGGTCTACGAGAGTGTTTTGTATTTACTTTTACATTTCAAAATTTATATCATTTTGGGTTTGTACTTAGATGTGGTCAAGCTCAGCATGTCCACCCTGTTACCACAAAATATTGTTTAGTATAAAACTTTTCAGAAATTCAACATATACAGGGTGGGGAAGCAAAATTTACAATATTTTGAGGCAGGGATTGAAAGACAGTGTATGACCAATTAGTTTATTGAAAGTCATGAGAATTTATTTGCCACAAGAAAATTTACATAAGAGAAAATGTTTTTATTCTATGTGTCCTCCTTCTTTCTCAATAACTGCCTTCACACATTTCCTGAAACTTGCGCAAGTGTTCCTCAAATATTCGGGTGACAACTTCTCCCATTCTTCTTTAATAGTATCTTCCAGACTTTCTCGTAATAGTTTTGCTCATAGTCATTCTCTTCTTTCCATTATAAACAGTCTTTATGGACACTCCAACTATTTTTGAAATCTCCTTTGGTGTGACGAGTGCATTCAGCAAATCACACACTCTTTGACGTTTGCTTTCCTGATTACTCATATGGGCAAAAGTTTCTGAAAAGGTATGGATAATAGTGTTAGGTATGATTATGACATCAATATATGTTTGGTTTCAAAACAATTGACGTAGTGCCTGCTGAGAAAAAACAACTAAATGTTCATTGTAAATTTTGCTTCCCCATCCTGTATGTGTTGGACTTTACATAGTTCTCTTAAATGATGGCCTACTTTACCAACTCAGGTCCAACATGTGGTCATTAAATGCTAACTTTAGCCAAAACTGTCCACCCTGTCACTTAATTAACATGTTTTTGTTGGTAACAGGGTGGACATATTTTGTATTTTGTGGTCTGCTTGTACTTTGCAAAAAATCTATTAAAAATGTAGGATCTTGACCAACATGCATTTCTAACAGCCTACTGAACATATTGAACGTAAAGTTAAGTTTTGGGGTTTTTTTGTTGTTTTTTTTTTACATTTTACACTCTGAAAGGCACCTTATAGTGATACTGACCCTTATGTGTCTCTTAAACACTTTCTAAGAGCAGGTATCATGTTTTTGACACAGTAGAAACGTGGAATAGCTCCACACATATCAGCGGTGACAGATCTTACTGTGATGAATGAGTGACTTTTATGAAACCAGACCGATGCCCTTCAGCCGCTGAAACTGAAAGATCACATTCCACCCCATCCACAATGATTTTGGAAACACGATCAGCTCAGTCACAATGTCCTGCAGTGGAAACGTCTCCTCAGAGACACTGACGTCAGCGTCGTTGAATCCTCATCTGTTACCAAACGTCCAGGACTCAAACCGTGAAAGATTCGTCTGGTTAAAAGCAGACGTAGAAGATGCAGGTTTAAGGTTCATACGTCATATAGTGATTTGGTCAGACCTCATGTTGTGTCGGTTTTGTTTGTGTGTAGTTTTTAACACTTGGAGTAGATCACAAACATCTCTGCTGTGGCGTTTGGTCATCATTCACATGCTAAGTGATGATTGTTAGTTGATTAGAGCTTTTAACAGCAGATAAAGGAGCTTTGAGTGGAGGAAGTGAATGATGAAGCACACTGACTGTATTCAGGCATGTGACCCCACCCTAAAGCCATCCACTAACCACACTGACCTCATTAACTGTATACAAGGTTCTAAACCAGGGGTGTCAAACATGCGGCCAGGAGACCAAAACCGGCCTGCCAAAATTTCCAATCCAGCCCGTGAGATGAATTAGTAAAATACAAAAATTACACTGAGGACATTAACGATCAAGGATGTTAAAGTGATTTTAGGTCGATTCAATCTAAAGTGGGTCAGACCAGTTAAATACTATCATAATAAACTATAAATAATGAAAACCACCAATCTTTCTTTGTTTTAGTGTAATTAAGTAAGTAAATTACACAAAAATGTTTACATTTACCGACTGGCCTTTTACCAAAAATATGAACAACTTCAACAAATATGAACAACCTGAAATGTCTTAAGAGAATTAAGAGTAATTGTACCAATATTCTGCCTGTTCTTAAATGTTTTGTGTATTTGTAGATCCACTGTGATCTGTAAGTTGTAATGAACATGAGAAAATGAGAAGCTGAGGCCAAATAATGACATAAATTCTTAAAATTGCACTTTTTTTTATTAATAGATTTAATTTTGTTCATGATAGTTAATGTTTTTCACATTTTTTTAAAGGATAGTTGGTAGATGTAAACATTTTGATAGTGTAATTTTACTTTTTTCAGTCTAAAACATATAACTTAGATATACAAATTTTGGAATTGATACAATTTATATATTATTATGTTATTATTTTAATGATCCAGCCCACTTCAGGTCATATCTGAATGTATGTGACCCCTTAACTAACATAAGTTTGACACCCCTGATCTAAAGCCTCCACTCACACATGTACAGACCAGTCCATCTATACAAACTGATCCAGAATCTGATGTGTTTCACTTTACTTCATTTTACATTCCAGATATATATCCAGAATATGGATGTTTATACACTATATGGACAAAAGTATTGGGACACATGTCTACAGCTGTAAGATGTCCTGTTCATGAGGATTTTAGATAAAAACATCAATATTTCCTTAAAGTTTAATGGTAGATTTTTCTTCCTCAGTGAGATGGTTAGTTGTGGTAGAAAATTATTATTTACAGTCAGAGCATTAAAAATATTTTAAAAATTTAGAGGAAGAACATTTAAAATCGTAGTCATGGATTAAAAACAAAAACAAAAAACAAAATCAATGTTGAGAGAAATGAAGTCAAAACCATCATTGAGACATTTTGGAACAAAGATAACAATTTAAACCAAACTAACCAATGCAATGATATTTATCCCATAATATAAAACTATATTCTGACATTACTCGTTTTTGTTTTGTATCCCAGACTCCTGTTAGAAAAGAAACACCTGAATTCAACATGTCCACATACTTTTGTCCATATGGTGTATGTTTCATATGTTCAAGCTCCTGAAATCTGATGAATAAAAGCCTTTAACCTTGACAGAACCACCAACAATGATCACACTTGTTGAAGGACTATATACAATGGAAAAAATAACTCACAAACTGTGACTACAAGGACTGATTACAGAACCCAGAATGGTGGAAAGACTAAATAATGTTAATGCAGTGTTGTGTAGTGTACCCAAGCCAGTATTGTTTGTTAGTTTTTTTGTTGTTTTTTGTGACTGTGTGTTTATAAAATTTAAATGAAAACTTAAGTGAAAAAAAAGCCTTTAACCTCTTATCTAATAACCAATTCTATGTGGTGTGGAGTAATGATAAAATGCTAAAATAAGCCTTAAATCTGTCATCGTCTCATTAGTTGTTTCTCTGGATCGACTTCATGTTGGGTCAACAGTGGAGTTTAGTTTAAGACACTTTGACACTTGTTTGGACACAGATATCTGGATGGTCCGTCCTCCATCTGTTGCTTCCTGTTTCTCAGAGTCTGGTTTAATCCAATCTGCTCTAATCGACATCAGAACACGTGTAAACTGAGCGCTGTGGTGGCTCAGGTGAGCGCTGTGTGTGACGCTGTTGTTTTTATTTCCTGTTTGTCAGAACTGGGAACGCTGCGAGGCCGGGTTGGCCCACAGCGTCCTGCGACTGAAGGACGTCAAGACCAGACTGAACCAGTCGATGCCGGAGTCTGACGACGAGCTGCAGAAGACAGAAACGGTCAACAAGGTACAGAAACAAAAACGACAGCACAGAGTCACCGCTTCACTGCAAAAAAAACACTAACACAAGAATGTAAACCAGCAGAAGCCACACTGAGGGGGCGGAGCCAAGGCTGGACTTCAACTGAGATGATACTCATACTACTTTGGATAAATACCATACAGTTACAGTTGAAAAATCTGAAGCAGTCCCTTATGAATCAATTTTAAGATGTATTTATTTTACATTTTTTAATTTACAACATAAACAGGATGAGTTTTTAGTTCCATTTGCCTTTTTCCTTCAAAGTTGTGCCTACTCATTCAGAAATTCATTCATCTTTTTACTAAAAACCCCTCAAACATGAAAGTTTTTACTCCTGTTGCTTCTGAATAAATGCAGTTTAGACCAAATAATGTCATTCTGTGGTGAGAAAACTTCCAAAATGATAAGATGAGCGTCTAATAGGCGTCTGTTTGGGATAAAATAAATGTGTTAAATGATTGAAAGTCACGCTGAAGATATCAATTTGACTTTTCAACAAGACTTTAAAGTATTGAAAACTGACTGAAAGAGCTGCCGCTGTTTTCATTGTTGAGTAATCTATAGAATATTGATTAATTAATTCTTGATTCTATAAAATGTTAGGAAAAGATCAGACAATGTTTCCTTAAATCCAGAATGACATGCTGGGTTTACTGTTACAGAGGAAAGAAGCCAATAATAAATGAAAAATAGTTAAAGTTTAAAGAGTCAGAATCTGAGATTTTAGGCTTTTTGTCTAAATAAACTACTTAAATTAATAATTGGTTTTCTAATGAACAGCTGATGAATCGTTGCATTGTTTTAGTGTTCTTAGACTCGTTGACTGTAAAATAGAGCCATGGTAATGTTTACCTTCAGCCTTGCACATACTCGATATGTGTATTTTCTTCATATACTGATTATTTGTTAAAGGACTACTCTTACAGGAGGTGTAGAATGTTATTATTCTATCCTACACGGCATGTATATATCCTTATATGTTGTGTATATTTCTTTTATCTGTAGTATAGAGTAGCTTTTTGTATATTTTAATAGTATTTGTGGATTTAATATTTTATCTTTGTAGTTTTTATATGTTGACAATATTTTTCAGTGTTTTGTTTGATGTTTTTATACAGTCTTTTGGCAGTTTTCAGTGTTTGCTACTCAACAGAAACAGAGCTGCCAAACAAATTTTCATTGTTCCTGTAACAGTGACCGTAAATCTCTGTTCTATTCATAAATGAACCCATAATTTCCTTGTATTGAAGGCAGTAGTTGAGGCTGTTCCCAGATCAGATGTTCAGCTTCAGGCCGTTTCACTGTGAAAGGAAACAATCGGTCACGTTCCAACAGAGCAAAGCCAAGTTTGAAACTGACGACTCATCCTCTGTGACCCATCAGAGGCTTTATCCTCAGCCCCGCCCTCAGCCCCTCCCCCTCCTTCACACCCCTCCCCCGACCGGCTGGCCAGCCGGCCTCCGGGCTGCGGCCCATAATCCTCTCTGGGCGGAGAATCAGAGAAAAGACTGTCAGAGACAGAGAAAGGGTCGGTCCACAGAGGCTGTGGGAGTTTCTGTGAGACGCTGAGGCGTGGACGGTGTGGACGGCCCCTGACACTCTGCTGTGCTTGTCCCTCTGTTATGGTATGCAGGAGAACGAGGACTCCCTGGAGGACTGGGCTGAGAGCCTGACGGAGCTGAGTGCCATGAAGACCGACCTGTCCCAGTACATCATCGCTGATGAAGTCCTTCTGCTGCAGGAGCAGGTGGAGCACCTGAACTGTCAGTGGGATGAACTCTGCCTCAAGGTGAGTGGGACTGAAATACAGATGCACACCCACTGAAACTGTCTGCCTCTGCTGCTTTTATACGAGCCTTAAAATACTTTCACTGGTTCATTACACTCGTATCGTGTACAGTTACTGATGGTTTATTTGAGTGGGTCAGAGACAGTCTACATTATTGGTGCCAAACATGCGGCCCGTGGGCCAAAACCGGCCTGCCGAAGGTTCCAATCCGGCCCATAAGTGCAAAAATTACACCGAAGATATTAACAGTCAAGGCTGTTAAACTCATTTTAGTTCAGGATCCACAGGTCCAGGGTCCACATTCAGACCAATATGATCTACAGTAAAATATCATCATACCCTATAAATAATCACTCCAAATGCTCTTCTTGATTTAATGTGAAAGTAATAATACTACATTATGCCTATAAATAATGCCAACTCCAAATGTTTCTCTGCGTTTTAATGCAAAAAAAATATTGGAGTCGTCATTATTTATAGGTTATTTTGCTATTATTAAATCAGGAGCTTAGAGGTAAATAAACTGAGCACAGCAAATGACTATAAATCTAAATAAAAAGCCTTCATCTGGATCCACTAAGGTTCACATTTAACAACTAGACATGAAAACAGATTGGTGCAATAAAAGTGATCAGGATGTGACAATGATTTTACTTTATTTACTTTTTTATTTAAAATTTAAAAAGCGTAATTGTAATGACTGGTTCTCCTGAGATCACACATCCAAACCATATGAAGGAGGCAAGGATATGACTGAATTTAGTAGATATTTAGTGTTTGTTTTTTCTAGTTTACTTGCTGAAATTCCCTAAATATACCTGAGTGTGTGGATCTATGTGTTAAATCAAACATGTCAAATATTTAACAAAGTCATTCATCACCTTTGGCTAAAAACAAGGAAAAAGTTCATCCTTTATCTGGTACATCACACTAGTGTAAACAGTGAAATGGTGTCTCTGGTAGATGTTGACTCTTTAAGAAAACACTTAAGGGAAAGCTAGAAACACTTAATATGAGTAAGTTATGAGGTTTTAACATGTGACTAATCATCTTTTTTAGTTGGAACAAACTCCTGAAGACTTTAATCCAAGGTGCTAAATACTTTCACTTCTGAAGTGTTTTTGTTAATTCTGTTTATTTTTAATATCGCCTGTAAAACCACATCCAGAGGAGTTTATTTGGTCTAAATCTGTTCATGAAAACAAGCCTAATTCAGTTTATTTATTTATTTATTTATTTATTTATTTTTTCTATATTTTATTGGTGATAGTTAACAAGACAATGTGGACAGAAAAACAACACAAACAAAAGGAAATGCAAACAAATAAACAAACAAAAAACAACAACAATGACAGAGTATTGACAAACAACGTCATATTACAATGAAAAAGATCAGAAATGTAAATAGCAATATGATAATAATAATGATAACATGATGATAATGATAACAATAAAAATATTACTTTCTAATCCAAAAAAAAGAAAAGGAAAAAAAAAAGCAAGGGGGGGGCTTGGTTGAAGAGAGAAAGAGGGGAGGGGAGAGAAAGGGGGAGAAAGAAGTGTAGGTGGGAATGAAGGGGAGCAGGGATCCTGGTTTGTCTGTATGTGGAGGTAGAGAGAAAGAATGAAGTTAATGTGGATGATGTCAATTAAAAAATGTTTGTTATGGGTTGGATGTGGTCTGATATGTGATCCTGTACATGGCTGTGGTTTTGGTTACTGCTTTGGTACGAGTTCTGGGTGGACTTTAGATAGTTTGTGAATGGGTTCCATGTTTCCTCAAAGGCTGATATATTGTTTGTTTAGTAGGCTGTTATTTTTTCTATTGATATGTGTTCTGAGAGTAAATTTGTCCAGTGGGTGATATGGCAGGAGTGTTTGGATTTCCAGTTTTGAAAAAGGATTTTCTTGGCGATGGTCAGAGAAATTAGTAATGGGTTATTGTGTTTAGTTGGAATTGTAATGTGTGTCAAGTCCCCCAGCAAACAGAGCGTTGGGGATGCTGTTCAATTCAGTTTATGTTTTGGTAATATGTCAAACATTTGTATCAAACCTGTACTGTATATGAGTTGTTAATTGAGTCAAAAAGTAGATGTTTTTGCAGTAGTTATTGTTTTTATTTCACGACCCTAAAACACCAGAAATCTTTTCAAGTTTTAGGAAATGATGTGAGTTAAACAATGTCAATCTAAAGAACATGAGTTTATGTCCAAATCTGTTGTAAAAGCAGTAAAAGCTAAGAAGAAGAAGTGTGTTTTCTTCTTGGGTTTCCGTGTGTAATGTGTGTCCTGTGCTTCTTATGTTAGTGATTTGGCCGAGCAGGACTTAAGTTAATCATTGACAAGTTAACACACTGTATGTCAGTGGAGCCTCAAACAGTGGTTTAATTTATGAGAGTGGGAGTGTTTCAGGACAAAAACAGCTCCAGGATGAACGTCTGAGCGTCTGAGAGCATAGAGGCCGACAGGATTCACTGACAAACTGAAGTTTATCCTCACTGTGGTACATGTTCATCTACTTTCACTGTGTTTACTGTTGAACCGTTAATGAGTTAAAGTTGGTAAGTGTTTCATGGCTGACTGAGGAGACCAACAGGTCTGCCTGGGGTTATTGAGGGGTGATGGGGGTAGGTAAGAGGCACTGTGGGAGCAGATGGTGACAGGAGAGGAAGAGGAGCTTTTGTGTTCAAATGAGTCTGGGGGAGGGGACGAGTTTAGGAGACCACTTTTACTTTTTACTTCCAGATGAAACCTTTCAGAAAGTTGGTTCACTGTTATTAATGAAGATTTATGTATGGAATTGTTCACTCTATGGACAAAAGTAGGTGGGCATGATGAATTCTGGTGTTCCTTTTCTAACAGGGGTCTGGGATACAAAACAATAATGACTAATGTCAGAATATAGTTTTATATTATGGGATAAATATCTTTTCATTGGTTAGTTTGGTTTAAATTCTTATCTTTGCTTCCAAAATTACTCAGAGATGGATTTTACTGAATTTCTCTCAACATTGATTTTTTAAAAAAATTTTTATCCATGACATTCATGATGATCCATGATATTTCTAAACTATGTGGACAAAAGTATTGGGACACATCATGTCTACAGCTGTAAGATGTCCTCTTCATGATGATTTGAGATAAAAACATCAATATTTCCTTAAAGTTTAATGGGAGATTTTTCTTCCTCACTGAGATGTGAAGAAAATAGATGGGTATTTGTGGTAGAAAATTATTATTTACTGTCAGAGCATGAAAAATATTTTTAAAATGTAGAGGTAGAACATTTAAAATCATAGTCATGGATAAAACAAAATAAATCAATATTGAGAGAAATTAAGTTTATATAAACTTATTTTTATTTATATATAAACACAAGTAAAATTGCTTATGCACTTTAAAACTCACTGCAATTTTAAAAAAAAAATCTAATTGGAAAAAAGATCAATTCAGAACTAAACAGTGTTTTAAGTGAGTTCTACATTTGTGTTCTGTCAGCTCGTCCAACTAAGAAATAAATCTTTCAATAAATATATAAAATCTCTACACACAAGATAAAAAAAGAGTATCTTGGAAGATCCCTTAAAACTGCTCCATTCATTTACATTTATTATTTACAGTCGGAGCATGAAAAATATTTGAGAAATTTAGAGATAGAACATTTAAACTCATAGTCATGGATTAAAAGAAAAAGAGAGTTGGAGATTTTATAGTTAATGAGGCATGGAGATAAATAAGGGAGGATTATGTCATTTTAGAAAGTTGTTACTGATTCTTTTACCGTTGGACCTGAATCCTCCATAGACTAATAATAAATCAGTATATGATGGCTTACATGTGTTGAATTTATGTCCATGTCTCATTTTCCAATCTCTCCATTGTCTCAAATCTAATCAAAATGACGTTAATATGATGTAACCGGTGCCGTAACTACCTCCTCATCGGTAATAATCAGATGTAGATCAGGAGGGTAAGCACCTTACAGTAACAAAGCTTATTTAACATCTATTGTCCAATCCTCTTTGTCTCAGGTGTCTCTGCGTAAACAGGAGATCGCAGACCGTCTGAACGCCTGGATCATCTTCAACGAGAAGAACAAAGAGCTGTGCGAATGGCTCACCCAGATGGAGAACAAGGTGGCACACAGCTCCGACCTCAACATCGAGGAGATGGTGGAGAAGCTCAAGAAGGTCAGAGACGCACAGAACTTCCATGAATCAATTGTTGGGAATGAGAGAATGTTAGGAAACGAAGATGAGACGACTTTATAAGATGTTATAAGGCAATGAAAAGACTTAAACTGAATAATAATAATAATAATAATAATAATAATACATCACACTTATATAGTGCTTTTTTGGACACTCAAAGATGCTTCACAAACAAACAAAGCAAAAAGATCAAAGGGGCTCAAGAAAATGCAAGTTTGAACAGGTGAGTTTTGAGTAGTGATTTGAAGTTTTGTATTGAGTCCGAGTTCCTGATGTTTTGTGGGAGTGAGGGTCCATGGGTGGGGGGCTGCAGCGAACACTTCTTAAAGGTGGCCATACACTGTGCGATTTTAGAGATGATTTCTCACTTGTGCGACTCTTTCTGGGATCGGGCCAGATGTGCCTCTAATCGTGTGTGGTGCTTGTTGCAGTGTACATGGGGTAAAGAGAAGCGATTAACACCTCACGACCACCTCACAACCAGCAATCGTGTGTTCGCAAGGAAAACGGAGCTGTGTGAAATCCTGCTCGCTCCTCATGAGGGTATCGCACTGTCAAAGCCGTTCCACAAGCCGATGTGCCTCAAATTCTCACACTGTGCATGCACAAACACAGAAGCGTACAGTAGCGTACAAGCTAACAGTAGCTGGCTATTGGTCTAGTGCAATTTAGCTTTTGCAGCTTACCTCTAGTTCCCGCTGTAGGGCTGACAGCCCATACTGTCCACGTCTGGCCAACCAGTTCCTGCACCAAACATGTCATCTTTTCTTCTTTTTTGATTCCCCGCAGATAATGGCACATATTGCCAAAGCAGTTCGTTGGTTTTTGTTTGGCACTACCATTTCATGACTCACGCCAATACACAATCGTCTATGCACTTCGGATTCCTTGGTATTTTAACGTTGTATTTCCTGATCCAACACTCGAACGTGTCATGTGTCCTCTGGTGTATGGTCCTACAGTGTGAGCAGTCAGGTCGCATACAAGCATCGGTTCGTACAGTGTGAGAACATGAATCGTGAGCCTGACTTCACGATTGATTCACACAGTTTGAGATGGAGCTGCGTGCAACGATCGAAATAATCGCACAGTGTATGGCCGCCTTAACTCAAACCAGTGTTTCCCAACCACTGTGATAAATTATCAGGTGTGCCGTGGAAGATTATCCAATTTCATTTGATTTGTACTCTAAGCGAGTAACGGAATATATATAGGAATATATATATATACAGGGTGGGGAAGCAAAATTTACAATGAACATTTAGTTGTTTTTTCTCAGCAGGCACTATGTCAATTGTTTTGAAACCAAACATATATTGATGTCATAATTATACCTAACACTATTATCCATACCTTTTCAGAAACTTTTGCCCATATGAGTAATCAGGAAAGCAAACGTCAAAGAATGTGTGATTTGCTGAATGCACTCGTCACACCAAAGGAGATTTCAAAAATAGTTGGAGTGTCCATAAAGACTGTTTATAATGTAAAGAAGAGAATGACCATGAGCAAAACTATTACGAGAAAGTCTGGAAGATACTATTAAAGAAGAATGGGAGAAGTTGTCACCCGAATATTTGAGGAACTCTTGCGCAAGTTTCAGGAAGCCTGTGAAGGCAGTTATTGAGAAAGAAGGAGGACACATAGAATAAAAACATTTTCTATTATGTCAGTTTTCTTGTGGCAAATAAATTCTCATGACTTTCAATAAACTAATTGGTCATACACTGTCTTTCAATCCCTGCCTCAAAATATTGTAAATTTTGCTTCCCCACCCTGTATATCACGATCCACTGAGTTGGTGGCTGTTGTTATTCGATGTTTAAGGTCATCGAGGTTAGTGGGTAGCGGTGGAACATAAATGTCATCTTTCATGTATCCCCACAAGACAAAATCACACACGGTGAGGTCTGGGGATCTCACAGGCCAAGCACAAAGAGCAAGGTCTTGGGCCCCCTTCCAACCAATTCATTGCTGGGGCACTTTTTCGTTTATAAAAGCTCAAACTTAGAAAACTCCTCTTTCAGATGGTCACTGACTCATTCTGTGACAATGCTTGAGAACTGAAGCAATGCATCATGAAATCGGTTCATTCTTTTTGAATAACCCTGTATTATACAATGGACCTCAATCCATAAGCCAGGGGGTCCGTCCAAGGGGTCACTGACGTACTCCTTTCAGCTTTCTCGTTTCAAACTCCCAGAGAGAATGTCAACGGGACAAAGCTATTTCAGTTCTGTTCCGTTTCACCACAACTTATCTATACAAGGTGGGCTTCTCAAGCATGACTGATATAAAGATGAAAAAAGAGACATTGAGGAAGATCTTCATGTATGTTTTTCTTCAGTTCCTGCAAGAATATCAGCTTTGTGTTCAACTAAACAGGCCCAGGTTTCACACTGAGGAAGTAAATTGGACTAGATTTGCATTATATTTCACTAAATATACTTTTTGTGACATTTTTGTTTGGTGGTGTGCCTTTTGGTGTGATTTTTCTAATGTAAAATATATGCCATGGCTCAAAAAGGTTGGGAAACACTGACTCTGAAACACTGAGTATTAGTCTAAACATTGTGAACAGACCTACAGTAAACTGGACATGACCAAAAGGGACGTCCACACTCACCCAAAAACTGGACACATCACAGCCTTCATCAGTCTGACCAGAGTTTTGGAAAAAGGGAAAACAGGAAGGTGACAACAAGGCAAGGCAAATTTATTTGTATAGCACAGTTCATACACAGGGCGATTCACAGTGCTTTACAAAAATGGAAAACAGACGGCTTAAAAACACACAATTACAATTAAAATATTATCAATAAAACATAAATAATAATCAATTAAAATGAAGTAAGAGAGAAGAGTGCAGATGGAACACTTTCAGTTGTTCTATGCACAGTTAAACAGGCTGAGTTTAGGTCAAATAGAATGTCTGTTTATTCTGTGGAAGAGACACCTGACTCCCAGTTTTCATCTTTTTTTCCAAATTTAAATCAAATGTTATTTATATAGCGCCAAATCATAACAAAAATTATCTCATGACACTTTACATTTGGAGGTGGTCTAGACCAGACTCTTCAGCCAATTCACAGACACAGACAGAGTCCTCCAGGAGTAAACACCTGATGATAGTATCGAGAAAAAACTACCTTTAACAGACAGAACCTGGAGCAGACCCCAACTCTGTAGAATGGTGATCTGCTTTGACCAATTGGGTTATCTGTGGTCAGTTGTTAGTAGCCAACAGTAGAGACCTCTACCATCCATCCATCTGCTTATCTAGGTCTGGGTTGTGAGAGCATCAGCCTGAGTAGAGAACCCAGACTTCCCTCTCCCCAGCCACCTCCTCTAGTTCTTTTGGATGGATTCCAAGGTGTTCCTAGGTCAGCTGAGAGATATAATCCCTCCAGCATGTCCTGGGTCTGGGCCAGGGTCTCCTCCTGGTTGGACATGCCTGGAACACCTCACCAGGGAGGCGTCCAGGGGGCGTCCTGACCAGATACCGAACCACCTCAGCTGGCTTCTCTTGAAATGGAGAAGCAGCGGCTCTACTCTGAGCTTCTCCCAGACCTCTACCATCCATGTAATTATATAATAAACACTATCACAACTATATGGATACATGAGTGATGACAGTGAAGGCAGGAGAGAAGAAGGAGCACAGCAGCAGGTCCAGAGATGATCCAGGGAAAACCTGAGAGGAGCTAAAGCACAGAGACTCCAGGGAAAAAGGAGAGTCAATAACATGGATTTACTGAGGCTTCAATAGAGGAGAAGAGGAGGAGCAGAGAGGAGGTTAGAGAAGAGGAGGTCAGAGAAGAGCAGGAACACAGAGGAGGTTAGACGAGGAGGAGCAGAGAGGAGGTCAGAGAAGAGGAGCAGCAGAGAGGAGGTCAGAGAAGAGGAGGAGCAGAGAGGAGGTTAGACGAGGAGGACCAGAGAGGAGGTCAGACAGAAGGAAAAGCAGAGAGGAGGTCAGAGAAGAAGAGGAGCATAGAGGAGGTCAGTGTAACCTGATGAATGTCCCAGTCTAAGTCTGTATCAGCTGAACTCAGATCAACCTGATTCGCTCTAACTATAAGGTTCATCATAAAGGGCAGTTTTGCTCCTGTTCTTAAACGTACAGAGGGTCTCCTCCTGGACCGAGGCAGGAGGTGGTTCCACAGTGGAGGAGCTTGATAGCTGAAGGCTGTAGCTCCCATCCTACTTTTGGAGATTCAGATCTGGAGGTTCCTAGCCATGAAGGGCTTTGGAAGTGAGGAGGAGGGTTTTAAAGTCGGTCCTAGCTGTTACACTAAACTGCAAAAAGGAAAACTCCTAACAAATAAAACTCCTCTTTCTTCTGGATTTAGTCAGTGATGTTAAAAGCTCCTTAAAATCAGCCGAACAGGTTTAGTTATGAAACGGTTTGTGTTTGTGGGACGTGTCAGACCAGGATCCTGAAGCTCTGAGTTCGTCCCGATTGTTAAAACGCCAACAGCTGTTGCGTCTCAGCAGGACCACGCCGCTCTGTTTTGTGTCCTTTCATTTGTCACGGTGTCTGCGGGGGCTGACTCAGCTGCGGGGGGCTCAGTGTTTAAAGGCAATTACTGCTATAACTTAAACTTATTGCTCTCACAGGAGGGTTTCAGGCCTTTCATACACTGGGGCTTTAAATACAGTGGTTTAGTCCCGACTCACAGACTGGCAAACATCCAAAGTGGGACAGTGTGTCAGAAATAGACGACTGAAAAACAACAGGAAAGGGCAGAAGTTAAAATTATGCTTTTATTGTGTGTTTCTGATCATAGTTTACATGTTCACCTGGAGGCAAAACAGTGGTTTCATCCGCTGCTTCCAGGTGTTTTTAGCTCAAATACCACATTTTAGACACAATAACAAATGAGGAGACAAGTCTGGATTATACAGGTCTGTGCACAAGTCTAAAGGTCTTCAGCTTTGTTGTTTTTTCAGGGTTGAAATGATCATACATATTTATTTCTCAGTCTTTTTTCTTTACATACAAAAAGAAAATACAGGAAAGGTGTGCACAGCCTTGAAAGACACATAAAGCTGAACTAAATATGTTGTAAAGGATAAAGTCGCTATTTAATGTGACCTCTGACCCTATGATAAGACACAGCACAAACTGTTACAAACATGTTGAATCAAACCTGATTTTTTTTTTTTTTTTTTTTTAAATTTGGGGTTGTTTTGTTCATTTTGTTTAGTATTTTGTTCATTTTGTTTAGTATTTTGTTCATTTTGTTGATTCATTTATTTTTATTCATTTTGGGATTAATTTTAGATTAGATTAAATTCAACTTTATTCATTTGTTCATTTTGTTTGTTTTTTAGGGTTGTTTTATTCATTTTCTTTAGTACTTTGTTAATTTCATTTATTTTCATTCATTTTGTGATCAATTTTAGACTAGATTAGATTCAACATTATTAATTCGTTCATTTTGTTTGTGTTTTGGGGTTTTATTCATTTTGAATATTTTGTTAATTTTGTTGATTATTTCATTTATTTTTATTCATTTTGTGATTAATTTTAGATTAGATTAGATTCTGCTTTATTAATTTGTTCATTTTGTGTGTTTTTTGGGGTTGTTTTATTCATTTTGTTTAGTATTGCTAATTTTGTTGATTATTTCATTTATTTTTATTCATTTTGTGATTAATTTTAGATTAGCTTCAACTTTATTAATTTCTTCATTTTGTTAGTTTTTTGGGATTTTATTCATTTTGTTTAGCATTTTGTTGAATATGTTTTCTCATTTTGTCCTTTTTTTCTGTTCATTTTTGCGTTATATTTATAATTAATTTTTTCCAATTTGTGGCTCATTTTTTGTTCAGTTTTTACTGATATCAAACCTCACAAAATTGCCATAAATCTCATGTTGTCTGAACAAAATGGTTAAAGACATATTAAACGTAAAGGGAGGTCACACTAAAAACGACCACGTTGGTTTATAGAAGCTGTTTTTAACCTGTAACTTTAGTTTCTGTAAAACAATGAACAGAAATGTGAATTAAAAAAAGCCTAGTCACACTTGGATATAAAATAAAAATGGAACAAGTCTTTTTTTTTTTTTTTTTTGCCCATTTGGTTCACTGTACAGATATGATGACTGAAGTCGATAATGTCATTAACTCCCCCAAACCTGCACACACTCACTCCATTATCTGTGTGTGTTTGTCCTGTAGGACTGCATGGAGGAGATAAACCTGTTCAGTGAGAATAAAACCCACCTGAAGCAGCTCGGAGAACAGCTCATCACCGCTAGCAACAAGACCAAGGAGACGGAGATCAACGACAAACTGAAGGACATCAACGACCGCTGGCAGCATCTGTTCGACCACATCGAAGCCAGGTAGGAAAGGAAAAACACACAAGGAAGAAAGAGACGAGTTTGTCCTGTCAGTACAGCTGTATAACAGACCATAATAGAACCAGGAAGAAGGAGAGCACCACAGTAGTACAGCTGAATGACAGACCATAATAGTACCTGGCAGTAGTACAGCTGAATAACAGACCATACAAGAACCCGGAAAGAGAGCACAGCAATATGAGAAATTCACTTTGTGAGCCGCAGAGCTAGTGTATTTTAGTCTGTAAACAGGAGGGTAAATCTGCAGTAGGAGCAGATGTTCCTCCAACAGGTGGAACCTCCATAGAGTCAGATAGAGGAGAAGATGAGGAAACTCCCCAACCAGGACAGTGTAGAGGAGGAGATCTCCACCAGGACATTAAAACCTCTGTTGGTGAAGTGGACAGAGTTTTCAGATTTAGATGAAAAAAGAATCATCCAGACAAATTAAGTTCATGTCATGCAGCTGCTTTATTTAATGTCGATGGTTTGGAACATTTAGGAACGTTTTAAAAAGCAGAACAAAGCAGATTCTTCTGGATAAGTTTAAAATGAAACCACCTGTAAGTGCAGACAGTGAAGAAAGAAAGAACAGATTGAGAGAGAAAACAGCAGAAAGCATTTTACACGGAGAAGATTGTCCTTTAGAGGATAACCCCCCTCTTCCTCTTTCTCCTCCTCCTCCTCCTCATCCTCCTCTTCTTCCTTCTCCTCATCCGCCTTCTTACCCTCCTCTTCCACCTCTTCCTCCTTCTCTTCCTCCTCCTCCTCCTCCTTCTCATCCTCCTTCTCCCCCTTCTCATCCTCCTTCTCCTTTTCTTCCTCCTCTTCCTCCTCCTCCTCTTTATTCTCATCCTCCTTCTCCTTTTCTTCCTCCTACTCTTCCTCCTCCTGCTCCTCAGTCTCATCCTCCTCCTGCTCCTCATTTTCATCCTCCTCTTCTTCCTCCTCCTCCTCCTCCTCACCCACAGATCATCTCATATTTAAGGTCAATAATTTGATAAAACCAGTTCATTTGTTTTTTATAGTTATTTTCTTACCGGGTCCAGGTCGCAGGCCTATAAGTAGATGAAGATGATTACAAGTACCAGTATTTTCTTTCCAGCTGCACTTTGTCTGTTTTATAAAACGGGATTTTTTTGTGGTTTTTAGGAGCTGAAACGGATTACTTATATTCCATTTCATTTTATTTCAATGGGGAAATGGATTCATAAATTGATTCAGTAAATCACAAAACGAGCAGAGTCATGGAATGAATTAAACTTGTACTCTGAGGTTCTACTGTATAATGCGTTATTGGATCATTAATGTAGCTCTGATTATTAAACAGTCTTTGATAATCAGTTTGATCAGTCGTCATATCGTCCACAACTTCAACATGACTCTTTCTCATAGAGGCTAAAGCTGCTTCATCTGTAAACACTGGTTTGATGTAGATGATAGCTGCTGCAGTCTGACTTGGAGTCCAGTCTAAAGTTTCTGTCTGACATCTTGATCTTCTTGAATCATTTCTTTTCCTGGAAGAGTTTCTGATCTGCAGCTCAGTCCTCCACAGACCGTTATTGTCCTTCACTTTCAGTTGAACATGTGCATCTTTATCTGAGTTGTTGTCGAACAGAACCGTGAGCACAGCTGTTATTCCACCGCAGCTGCAGATTAAAGAATGAAGGGCTCAGAGGCGACCGAGGATAGAGCCATATTATTATTAATCCATAAATACGCAGCTCATTCCTGTGGAGCGGTGGCTGATGCAGGAGCTGCTGAATGTCCATGGTGCAGATTAGGAACTCTTTACTGCTACGTGGAGCTGCAGGATTACACACAGTGACCGATACGCACACAGTGGACATCAACACTGACAACCAGCCGCTTTGTTGTGAATATTGTGTGAAATGGATGTGGATGGATCAGAGCGCCTGTTGTCCCATCATCAGGCTTAAGAGGAGAATTATCAATATAAATCCATCCAGTGGGTGTTGTTGTCAGTTTGAACGGGGCTGTTGGAAGTTCTTTAAGCTAACGTTGTCATCTGACCTGATCTGCTTCAACAAGGATTCTGTTCTTTGTATATTAGAGTTTCTCATCACCTCAGTTAAGTTACTCTAATGCCGCTTTTCCACTACGTGGAACCGGCTTGACTCGACTCGACTCGAGTACCAGGTCCTATTCCTGGAGCCTGTTTCCATTACAGGACACTGCTGACTTTACAGTACCTGGACGTCATAGCGATGAGGCGCACTACTTCCGTGTCGTCTGCTCAGAGAGTCGCTGATAAACTCGTTCGTCGCATGTTGTCTCGTCAAGCTAATGCTGAATTTTTACGTCGGCCACCAAAGACTGAATCTCCTGACTGAATGGTGTAGTTTTGCAGGCTATCATCATGTGGATTAACCTACCGCTATATTTACTGTAAACGTCCGCATCTGTTTTATGTAAAACGGCGGGTCACAGAGACAACTCTCTGACCAATCAGTGGTCTGCAGTGTTTACACGTCACGTTTTAGTATCTGGTCCCCAGTCTTGGAACCTCAGCGGAGGTGATACCAAAAAACTAATACCGGGTACTAGATTCCAGGTTCTTTTTCGTAATGGAATCTGATCTGCCTTGGCGGAGGTCTGCGCTCTCCGAGTGCTTTTCTAGTAAATAATTGTGATGAGGTGATGGTGAATAATTGTTAAAGGTCGACTCTTAGCTGAGTGTTTCTTCAGTTTATTGGCTCTTTAATGCTTAAACAGGTCAGTTATTGTTTAATCCCTGCTGTGTTTGGTGACCATGCATGTCTATATTTAGTGGAGAATCTTCATGGCAAACCTGAGCAAACTGACCTGAGTGGAGCTGAAGTGCAGAGGAATGTTTCAGAGGCAGATGGGTGAAAGCCATGGGGGGCCGTGGGGGGGTGGAGGTGACTTATCCCCATGACAGTGATTGACTTAGATGGACCATATGGTGACGGTTTAGTGACTGGAGCTGCTCTGACTCCTCCACCTCTAAATTTCTTAACACATTCTCATTCTAAGGTGTAAAATAAATATTAATACATGTACTGTATGTTTTTAAGAGTCTGAACCCTGTTAAGGTCCATTTATTCAGGAATCATGTTCTAGTTTGGAAATTACAAGGTCAGGGAAAGATTACCGGAACACAAACCTAAATCTTAAATACATACTAGTCGTATTGACCCTTCAGTATCTCACCCATACAGGTCCTTTTAATCACCAAAATCAGTACAGTGCCGTGGTAATGTCCAAATGTTTTTCATACAGTTTGTTTTTAAATGTTACTTCATCAACTTCATAAACAAAAATACCAAAAACTCAACAACTGGCGTATTTTTAACCCTTTAAATCCTATGTGTAATGTAAACAATCCATTTTTTATGCAAAAAACCCACAGAAGACACAAATTTACCATTTAAAAATTAGATTTTTTATTTTTTAATTTTTGCAGTCTGGCATATGTCAATGATTGACAGCAACATTATTATTTTTTGTGCTAGTTCAAATGTTAAATGCTAAAATGTGTCAATGTGCATTTTTTACTCATAAGGGTGTTAGTAATTGTCTATTATTCACAATGTGCTGATTTTAGTGGCTGGGTCAGTATTTTAAAAATCATGCAAAAATGAACAACTTTTGAATTCTGATGTAATCTAAATTGTGTAAAGTAATATGATCTTTCATAACATGAAGTGCAAAGTGTGCATAATATGCTCACCTGGATACCAGAAGGTTAACTGTATACAAAACATCAGTTGTGTATTAATTCTGGCAGCATCGTGACTTCTTCAGTATGCTACATTTTTATTATTAGGTTGGTTCTAACGCTTGTCAAGCGGATGTGGAGTGTGTTTCAGCAGCAGCGCCACAGATTTGACTGAAATAAGTAAAAAAGATGGAAAAAAAGCAATGGAAGTCAAAGTCATAGAAAAGTTCAATCTGACGGTAAAATATTCCAGGATGAAAGCCAGTTAAACGGACGGGATGAGGGTCGAGGGTCGTTAGCGTGACTGACAGGTTGTTGGTTCAGAGACACGGCCTCTGTCTTTTATAATAGAGGGTGGGTGTGCCCCCCGCCCCCCCCAGGGACTGACCACGTAACAAGGTTAAGCCTGTTAATGAGCTGCTGCCGAGACACGAGATTCCAGTCTGAGATGGAATGTAGACGGAGTGTATTTACATGTACCTACGTCTGATTTACTATTATAGAATAGAATACAATAGAATACAATAGGCTTTATTGTTATTGTGTGTACATGAAATTGAGTGGTTGTCCAGTCAGTGCAACGATATTAATAAAACATCAATGCATCAGAAAATAAGAATAGAGCGAATATACAGGGTGGGGAAGCAAAATTTACAATGAACATTTAGTTGTTTTTTCTCAGCAGGCACTACGTCAATTGTTTTGAAACCAAACATATATTGATGTCATAATCATACCTAACACTATTATCCATACCTTTTCAGAAACTTTTGCCCATATGAGTAATCAGGAAAGCAAACGTCAAAGAGTGTGTGATTTGCTGAATGCACTCGTCACACCAAAGGAGATTTCAAAAATAGTTGGAGTGTCCATAAAGACTGTTTATAATGTAAAGAAGAGAATGACTATGAGCAAAACTATTACGAGAAAGTCTGGAAGATACTATTAAAGAAGAATGGGAGAAGTTGTCACCCGAATATTTGAGGAACACTTGTGCAAGTTTCAGGAAGCGTGTGAAGGCAGTTATTGAGAAAGAAGGAGGACATAGAATAAAAACATTTTCTATTACGTAAATTTTCTTGCGGCAAAGAAATTCTCATGACTTTCAATAAACTAATTGGTCATACACTGTCTTTCAATCCCTGCCTCAAAGTATTGTAAATTTTGCTTCCCCATCCTGTAAAATTACAAAAAATAAGAAAAGACAATAGAATATAAAATTTTACAAAAAGTAAAATAAGAACTTTAAGTCGAATAAAAATAGATACAAAATATGAATACGCAATATTAACAGTATGTATATTTATATTAAGTCAGTATAAAAATAGTGCATTTACAATATTGAATAAATACTGCATTGTTTTTGCAAGAACAGAGGATTTTGCACGATTTGTTGCTCATAATTCACATTATGTAGGGTTATTATTACACATTATTGGGAGTGATTGCGTGAGGATACGCTAAGGGAAGTGTTTGTACAGGAAGAACAATAGGGTTATTACCATTTTCAATTAAGTGTGATCACCTTTACTATGGTTGTTTTTAATATGCATCTGTTATTTCTCATTCTCTTTTCTTCACATACAACAAGAAAATACTGGAAATATTGTTGTTGAAATATGTTGTTTTTTCAGGGTTGAAATGATCAGACATATTTATTTCTCAGTCTTTTTTCTTTACATACAAAAAGAAAACACAAGAAATGTGTGAATAGCCTTAAAAGAGACAGAAAAACTGAACTAAATGTGTTGTTAGAGTCACTGTTTAATATGACCCATGACAAGAAGCAGCTCAAGAATCATCTGATGTGTTGAATCAAACCTGGTATAAAACATCAGAAATTTAATGCCATAAATCTCCTATTGTCTGAACAAAAGGGTTAAAGACATGTTAAATGCAAAGGGAGGTCACATTAAATATGACCTCTTTGGTTTATAGAAGCTGTTTGTAACCTGAAATTTGTGGTTTCCTCGTCAAAACAAACATTTTCAGTGCTTTAAAAAACTACTCCAGCAAATTAACACTGACTGACATAACTATAAATAAAAGTTTTATCAAAGTAGTCGGTAAGAAGCAGACAGGGTTAAAAGTGTTTGTAGATCAGTTTGTAGTTCAGTTTGTGGATCAGTTTGTGGATCCGTTTGTGGATCCGTTTGTAGATCAGTTTGTGGATCCGTTTGTAGTTCAGTTTGTGGATCAGTTTGTGGATCAGTTTGTAGATCAGTTTGTAGATCAGTGGGCTTCAGCCCTCATTTAACCTCCCACCGTCTAATCCAAATGACACGCCCCTTGAGGTCTGTGAGCCAATCAGAACACAAGATGGTGATTGGATTTCAGGTGTTTGTCACATGTGAACTTTGCTTTTTGTCTGGTTGAGTTTCTTATTTTTGATAACTGTTGTGTTCTGCATAAATACATACTTTAGTCAGATTAGAGTCCGAGGAAATCCCAGAATCCCCCATAAACCCTGGAGTCAGAGTTCAGTGCATGTGCATGTGTCGTCGGGGTTCATTCTCCTGTATTTACATCCTCTCCTCATTGTGATCAGACCGCAGACGTTGACAGAAGAGCAGTGAGTCAGTGTTGTCTTTGGGTTCCAGGGTCCGGCAGGGTTATGTCACATGTTTGGATAAGTGCGATCGGAGCTGATCCAGGGTCAGCGGCGGCGGCGCTGCCATCCCTCGGCCTTTGTGTGTGTTTCGCCTCAGTACGTTACGGCAGATGACTGCTGAGGTTTGACTTGCGGTGGGATTAGACGCGTTGACACTGGCCCGCCACACGCCTTTGTCCCCCAGAACAAACCGGGCCCTCGGTCCCCCCCCCCCCCTCCCCCAGTCCCCCCCCTTCAGGCCCAGCAGCTGCCGTCTGCTGACACGAGCCTTTGTGGTCGCGGGTCCTCGGCCTCGGGGGCCACTCGGGGGCCACCGTCCTCCCTCCTCATTGTCTGAATAAGATGCACGTGAGGCAGATGCTTGTCTTTAAACACCTGCTGCCCGCTCACATGTACGTCCTCTATCACTCTGGGTCTAAATGAGTTTATTAACGTCAAACCAAGCTTTTACGCCTTATTTAGTGTCACGGTCGTAAAAACTAACGTCCACTCTTACAGTTTTCTTTTCAGGTGGTTGTCACGGTGATGAGCCAATAAGCTTCTAATGTCGCTCACTGATTGCCTGCCGAGACAATTAACCCTTTAGGCAACAGAGTTTTATTAAAAAGTATTGTTAGCCTCCTAGCATAACTGCCGAAGTCATATTTTTTCATTTTATACAGATATCACAATTTGATATCTGCATTTATGCCATGAGTTTAATGATATTCAATTTGGAAATTCAAAAACCTGTATGTTGGAAGTGGTTAGAGATAAAGTCATACTGTAAATGACAACAATTTTGGGTATGACCCATAGTTTATGGTTTATGGGAGTAAATTTACTCTTCTGATTTACATATTGTGACATCACATGGTAGCGGCCATATTGGATTGCATAACTTTTAGTAAAATTGATCTTTGAACATGTTTACATTGAAGTTTTCTTTGTGGTTTTTTTTTTGTTGTTTGTTTTTTTTGTTTTTTGTCTTCTTATCCTTAAAATACATAAATACATGGACTTAAACGTTAGTAGAAAGTAAAATGCAGTAAGTTTTAGGAGCTTTTTAGCCAAAGCAGCAGATTAGTTAAAAGAGTGTGTTAATGCCAAACCCAGCTTTTTCTCTGTATTTAGTGTCACAGTCATAAAAACTAAAGTACACTCTTACAGTTCTCTTTTTAGGTGGTTGTCACAATGATGATTCAGTAAGCTTCTAATGTCACTCACTGATCACCTGCCAAGACGATTCCCCTTTAGGCACTGGAGTTTTATTAAAAAAATATAAACTTTTGATATCAACATTTCTAAAAGCTGTATCTTGGAAGTGATTAGAGATAAAGTCATACTGTAAATCAGAAAAATATTGGGTATGACCCATAGTTTATGGTTCATGAGAGTAAATTTACTCATTTAATTTACATATTGTGACATCACATGGCGGCGGCCATATTAGATTGCGTAACTTTTAGTATTTTTTGTTGTATTATCCTTAAAATAAATGGAGTTAAACATTAGTAGAAAGTAAAATGCAGTATGTTTAGTAGCTTTTTAGCCAAACAGCAGAGTAGTTAAGAGTTTATTAATTTATACTGACGTTTTAGTCCTTCTTTAGCGTCACGGTCGTAAAAACTAAAGTAAACTCTTTCATTTCTGTTTTTAGATGGTTGTTGTGGTGATGAGCCAATAAGCTTCTAATGTCACTCACTGATTGGCTACTGACACGATTAACCCTTTAGGCACCAGAGTTTTATTTTAAAAATATCGTTAGCCTCATATCATAATTGCCCAAGTAATATTTTTGGCCAACTTGTAATATCTGCATAACTTTTCTGTCTTAACATTTTATGCAGATATCACAATTTGTCCAAAAATATGACTTGGGCAATTATGGTGTGAGGTTAACGATATTCAATTTGGATGTCAAGATTTCAAAAAGCTGTATCTTGGAAATGGTTAGAGATAAAGTCATAATGTAAATGAGAAAAATCAAAGTTTATAGTTTATGGGAATAAATTTACTCTTCTAATTTGCATATTGTGATGTTACAGGATGGTGGCGGCCATATTAGATTGTGTAACCTTAAGTAAAATTGAACTGTGAACATATTTACATGGAAGTTTTCTTTTGTGTTTTTGGCTTTTTGTCTTATTCTTAAAATAAATGAACTTAAACATAAGTAAAAAGTAAAATGCAGTTAATTTTGATATCTTTTTAGCCAAATGGCAGAAAAGCCAAATCCATCCTTATCAATCCGAAAGCATCCAGACTATTAAAAAATAAACAAAAAAACAAAGTCACTGTTGTCATTAGATCTGGGAAGCATTATTTCTGTTAGTTTTGGTGCTTTCCACTTTGATTTAATATGCTTTTGGCGAAGTCCATGATGGCGTGGATCCTTCACCTGTGTCTTTGTGAACATGTCGGTGTGATGTTTGGATTCATGAATCACTGATGACATGAATGGGTCCATTTCTTCAGTCACAGCTCATGCTCTTTTCTCACAACTTTGTTTGTACGTTGTGAGAATATTGTGACTTCTGTTGTTCATTATCTGGGCTTTTAACCACAGACTTATATTACTGTGTGAAAAAAGCTTAATAGTGCTGTGTTCTTTCTCCTCCACCTGTTTCTCCATCTTTTTCGTCTCCATCATTCAGTTGTGTAAAATACGGCCGACTCTGTCCTTGGTCTGGTTTGTTTTCAGTTGAAGATGGAGGCAGATGGAGTTATTCTGAGCCCAGGTTTCCTGCTGAGTCGACTGTAACGAAGCTTAAACACATTAGACAGCTGCACCTTTAACCTGTTAAAGACTCGACGGACTTTAATGGACGTCTCTGTTTACTTCTGTTTCTTGGCTCGGTCTGTGTGTTTGTGTCTGTGAGCTGATATTAGAGATCGTATAGACAGTTTTCAGTTTATGCTTCTGGTATCCTGTTCATAGAGGTTCTTCTAATCACCAAAAGCAAAAAAACCTGTACAGTGCCGTAATAATGTTAAAAAAACAAAAAACAGTTTGTTTTTAATTTTTTTTCTATTTCATTAACTTGAGCCATAAAGAAAAATAACAAATGCTCAATAACTTTTATATTTTTAACCCTTTAAATACCATGTTTGTCCTATCCTATATTGTCCAATCCTATATATAATTTTTTTATGAACTTAAAAAAATTGAACATATATATTGTAACAATCAAAACTGTACAATTTAATGAACATAATATATTACAACATAGTTATCTAACCCCACTCACCCTAATGTACCTCATACTCCAACCAAAACATATAAACTCACATATCCAAAATAAATATATAGATAAATAAAATTAAAAAAAAAAAGAAAAGAAAGAATGAAAGAAAATGTCCTTAGTTACAACAAGAAATTGTTTGTGTCAATCTTTTCAATGTAAGATAAGACAGGCCTATATTTTATTTTTAACATATAGGATAAAATGATGTCAGTAGGTGTAACTGATAATAACAACAACAATAATATCAACAACAACAACAACAACAATAATAATAATAATAATAATAATAATAAATAAACTTGTTCCTAAATGTGAGGTTTTGTGTTTTGTGGATATTTTTGAGCTTTTTTAACTGATTAAAGGAAAAAACTATTGGATTAATTGATCATTATATGTATGTTATTGCATCCAGCTGTTTGGTGAATCAGAGCTGGAGGTGGGTGGTGGAGGAGGGGGCAGGCGGACTGCAGAGGAGGAGGGAGGGAGGGAGGGGGCTGGAGGTGGGTGTTTGCTAGCAGAGGAGCCGTGGTCATGGAGTAGCCTCCTCACCAGTCTGTAAGTACCTCTGGACCTGATCCTGATCCTGTTCACGGCCCGGTGCATCCGGAGCAGAGGGGTACGGGGGAGACGGGGATGGGGGCTATTTTGTTGTGATGAAGAGAAGTCGGAGGAGGTGGAGGAGAGACGAGGAGCTGGATCAAAGGGGGATGGGCCGGGCATTGTCGGTGTAGACGGGAGGACCATTCAGACCCAGTCAGAGCAGAGCGTTAGCATTAGCCCACATGTGAAGGTATTTAAAGAGGGTTTGGATGACAGGACGGAGTCTGAGGACAGTGTCTGAGGACGTCTGTGATCGCTGCAGCGCGTCTGTGTTGTGTAGCTTTCTTCCATCCACCGCCACGTCCTCACATACAGACATAGATGCACATGCATGAAAAACCCACATGTAGAAAAGCTTCAGACACCAGCTGATCTGAAATACTGTTACTGATGGGACTGAAGCAGGTTGGTGCTGGTTTCCTCTGTGTTGCATCATTCCCATGGTGCACTGCTGTGACAGTGACAGGCTACGAACATGTCTGAAGGACAGGAATGATGCTACTGTTTACAGGAGGAGACGTTAGTGTTCATTCTAGAAACTACAACATACTCTATGTGGACACGTTGAATTCAGGTGTTTCTTTTCTAACAGGGGTCTGGGAAAACAATGATGACTAATGTCAGAGTATAGTTTTATATTGGGATAAATATCATTACATTTCATTGGTTAGTTGGTGTAAATTGTTATCTTAGCTTCTAAAATGCCTCAGATGGATTTGACTTCATTTCTGTCAACACTGATTTTGTTTTTTGTTTTTTTATCCATGAGTATGACTTTAAATGTTCTACCTTTAAATTTCTAAAATATTTTTCCTGCTCTGACTGTAAATAACACGGTTCATACAGGTGCTTGAAATCCTTGAAGATTCTTGAATTTCACTGTTGTGTTTTCAAGGTCTGAAAAGTGCTTGAATTTTAGTTGAAGTGTTTGCAATTCTAACTGTGATGTGATTTATTTATTTTTAATATTAACTCAAGCCAAAGCTATGTACAGAGAGGAGATACATTTAGAAAAATAAAACTTTATGTCAAAACAGAACATTCCCAGGTGTTCTCAGGTCAACTCCATTCACATTTTTATCTTAATCTTTGTCTTGGCGCGAGTGTGTCTGAAGAACGCAGAGTGGCTTTTCTATTTTTGGATAAAACTTTATGTTCTCTTTTAATTTCTGAACTTTTTGCTATAATGAAACATATTTTTAGATGTTTACGGCATAATACAAAGTACATCATTGTGATAAAAAGTGAAATAAATAATCCTGAGTATATGTATTCTTGTAGTTATGGATTTGACCCCAGTGATAAGGTGAAAATGACCTTTAAAAGGGCTTGAATTTGACCTTGAAAAATGTATACAAACCCTGAAATAATGATTTTCTGTCACAACTAACCATCTACTTTTATCACATTTCATTGAGGAAGAAAAATCTACCATTAAACTTAAAGGAAATATTCATGTTTTTATCTCAAATCCTCATGAACAGGACATCTGACAGCTGTAGACATGATGTGTCCCAATACTTTTGTCCATATAGTGTAGATACACACAAATGCATGAAAAACCCACATGTATGTTTGATACATGTATGATCCATGTATGTATCAAACTGATCTGAAACACTAATGTTAGTGATGTGACTGAAGCAGGATGTTGCTGGTTTTCGTTCAGTGTTGCATCATTCCCATGGTGCACTGCTGTGACAGTGACAGGCTACGAACATGTCTGAAGGACAGGAATGATGCTACTGTTTACAGGAGGAGACGTTAGTGTTCATTCTAGAAACTACAACATATCCCTCAAGTACCAGTTAAAATATTATCATGTAGTTGTAGAAAATAGCATCCGGTAAAAACAGAAAACATGAAGCGTTTTTGGATGTCAGACTCATGTCTAAACTGAGGAAAAATTCACAGTGTTTAGTTTCATATTTTTGAGCACACTGGTCTATCTCACTGGAGCTGAACTACATCAGTTGGTCTATTTTTCTCCACAGATCCATGTGATTCATTGACAGGTTGTTCGATTGGTGGTAGATTGGTTGTTGTTTTTCACCTTTAGTTCTCCCTGAAGGATTAACAGCCTTTTCATGCTGAGTTTCCCACCGTGTATTCTAGTATTTTGACACCACTGAAGCCCAATTAATGTAAAACCAACTAAGTAGAAGACTTTCTATAAAGTCAAGATGCACACTTCTGTTCTTCCATCAGTCTCTTCTATCTGGATGCTAAGTGTTCACCCATGCTCTTATGTATATAACATATTTATACTGGAAACTTTTTACACTGTTATACACAGATTTCTACTCACAGCCATATTTTTATATTTTGTCATGTTTATACTTATACAAGTATATATATTTATATATATTTGTATCCCTACTGTACATTTACTACCATTAATTCCCTTTTATTTAGATTTTTATATTAATCAACTGTTTTTATATCGAGATGTATTCTATTCTGTTCTGTTCTGTTCTAGTCAGTTCTATTCCCTTCTGTTCTGTTCTATTCTGTTCTATTGTGGTCTGTTCTGTTCTAGTCAGTTCTTTTCTGTTCTGTTGTGTTCTGTTCTCTTCTCTTCTGTTCTATTCTTTTCCGTTCTGTTTTAAAGTGACAAAAATCACAGAAAATGACATTTTCATACCTCAATTAATGAAAAGTTCAGATTAATTTGAACAAACTCCAATATTTAATCACAGACGACTTCAAATTCAATATTTGATGGAATAATTCCATTTTTCACCCATTTATATTTAAACAGAATTAACCATTTTAGTTTCTCTTGACAATTCTTTCATCCTGAATGGAGGGATTTTAATAAAATAAAATGTTCCTGATAACACCATAACTTTAGAAAATCAGTAGGAGAACTTTGGATAAATCTATAAAATGCAAAAGTTACACTGAAGATATTAACAATAATTTTAGTTCGGGGCCATAATCAGCCCAGTTCGATCACAAGTTGGTCGGACCAGTAAAATAATAACATAATAAATAAATAAATAAATAAATAAATAATGACACATTTTGTCTTTGTTTTGGTGTAAAATAAAAAAAAGAGTAAAACTACGTGAAAATATTTACATTTATTAACTGTCATTTCACAGAAAAATGTGAATAATTTGAACTCATATGAACAACCTGAAATGTCTCAAGAGAAATAAGTGTGATTTTATCAATATTCTGTCTGTTAAAAGATGTTTTGTGTATTTGTAGATGCACTGTAATCTGTATGTTGTAATGAATTTGTATAAATGATAAACTGTGACAAAATATTGTTAAAATTGCACTTATTTTTCTTAATACATGTCAGTTTTTTTTGTTTTTTTTTGCAGTTATTCATATTATTGACATTTTTAAAGGATAGTTACCTCCGCCAAGGAGGTTATGTTTTTGCCAGGGTTTGTTTGTCTGTCTGTTTGTTTGTCTGTCCGTTAGTGTGCAACATAACTCAAAAAGTTATGGACAGATTTTGATGAAATTTTCAGGGTTTGTTGGAAATGGGATAAGGAAGAAATGATTAAATTTTGGTGGTGATCGGGGGTGGGGGGGCCCACGGGGGGGGGGGGGGGGGGGGGGGGGGGGGCACTGATTAGCCTTGGCGGAGGTCTGCGCTCTCCGAGTGCTTCTAGTTTGCAAATGTTAACCCTTTTCCAATTTTCTACATTTGCATTTTTGGTCTAAATAAATTTTAGTGTCTCTTAATGTTTCTCACTTTTTTTTTTAGGATAGTTTGCAGATATAATGATTTACAAACTATTCTATCAGAAAAAATGTGAATTACTTGAACAAATATGAACAACCTGAAATGTCTTAAGCGAAGTAAGTGCAGTTTTAACAATATTCAGTCTGTTACTAAATGTTTTATGTATTTGTAGATCCACTGTGATCTTTAAGTTATAATGAATTTGTATGAATGATAAACTGAGGCAGAATATTGTTAAAATTGCACTTATTTTTCTCAAGAAATTTTAGATTATTCATGTCTTTCACATTTTTTAAGGGACAGTTTGTAGTTATAAACATTTTCATCATGGTTTTTTTTTTTTCACTCTAAAACATAGGGAATGTTTGTAGTTGTCATTATTTATATATTATTCTGTTATTATTTTACTAGTCTGATCCACTTCAGATCATATTGGGCTGAATGTGGAACCTGAACTACAGTCACGGAAAAAATTATTAGACCATCAAAAGTCATCAAAAACAATGGTTATGCAATCAAGTACTAACTCCTGTGTGTATCATGTGACTAAAACAGACAGAAAAGAAAACATGGAATGCCTAAAAGCACTGTTTTTATCAGTACAATGCCATAGATATTGATGGAAGAACTGAAGTGATTTTGGTTATTATCAAGAAAACATGGAAAATGGATAGATATCAGCTCTGAAATTAAACTACTATGAGCTATTTTTGTTGTTATCATTATATTTGTCCAAACAAATGTACCTTTAGTTGTACCAGGCATTAAAATGAACAAGAAACTGAAGAAAACAACTGTGGTCTAATAATTTTTTCCCTGACTGTATAATGACTTTGACAGTCCTGTTATGGAGGAAGCTGAAGCGGTGGCAGGACTGTGGACCTCAGACCTGTCCATGCTTCAGTGTAAACACACCTTCACCCACACCGCGACTCTGCTGTGGATGTGGCTGGAACACATTCATGAGCGTCGAGCGTCATCAGAGGAATGAGCTGATGTAGGTCACAGACCTGAGAGCTGGACTGGAATGCAGCCTCTGTCCCAGACAACAGCCACTTCAGTCAGATGTAGGTCACCCCAGCGCTCTGATAATGGCTCCTGTTGTGTCCCATGTGAGAATGAAACACCATCAGACCGATACTGGACTAATCTGAAGAGCTGACAGGAGGGTGTGGCTGCGGACGTTCACACTGCGTGTAGAATCACAGGTTTTAGCCGACGGGTCAGGGGGGCGTCGGCTTCAGTAGGAATTTATTCAAACAGCTTCTCTGATGAAACTACTGGTCGTGGTAATTTAAGATTTTATTTGTAGCTTCCTCTGGATAATGTCTACAAAGTTTAGTCACAGTTTTGAGAAATTGAGATTTTTGAATTTTTGACAGATTTTTCTAATGTACCTTCATTTATAATGGTCCGTATTTTGATGCTTTATTTTGTAAATGGTTACAGATATCAATATAGTTGTAACCCTGAAATATTGCTTGTCTCACCGGGGCTGTGGGTAAGGCAGGTTACAATGGTATTCTTGGTGTTGATATGTTTTGTTGTCTTCCGTGCTAATAATCACCAAACGGCAGGACAGTTTCAGCTAGCTTTATTATCAGCAGCTCAGCACAACATACACTGCTCGCGCTCCATCACAAACTTAACTCTTGTGTCACGCCAAAACAGGTCGTACTACAACCAATAGGCAGGAACCAAAATATTAAGAAAAGGCAAGAAGAAACATAATAAAAGAATATATAATATAAACTGACTAAATAATTAATGAAATAATATGTAAATTACAACATAACAATTGTCAAAATAATAAACAAAAATTAATGATTTGGAAATAAAATAATATTCAAATTAAATGTTACATAGTTACTGTTGATCACTTATAGGAAGTCATATATGGACTGTGACATGAGTCCATGACCTCTGACCTTGAGTGACCTTGAAGGGTCAAACTCAAGGTCACCAATGTCTACTTTTCAACAACCTTCTCCAAAACCACTGGTCAGATTCATTTCAGATTTTATGTGTATCTTCATGGGACAATGTCTACAAAGTGTGTTGACAGTTTTTGTTTTCTTTTTTTAAATATATTTTATTTTCAGTTTTATACATGCAGTGTGTACAAACATATCAATATACCAAGAGTATAGAGACATAACAGAAAGCAAGGCGACTTACCCAACAAAAAAAAAACCAACAAAAAAAGGATTACAGTCAGTGTTTAAGGTCATTACAGGCAACTACATTAAGTACTTGGTGTAACAGATGTACCAATATGATCTAAATATGGCTGCCAAATTTTCAAAAAGGTGTGTTGTCATTTTCTGATACAATACGAAATAACAGCATGAGGACTTAGATGGACAATATGAGAAGGTCTACCTCTGTAAAGGGCAGACATTCCTCTGGTGTTTGGTTGTTTTTTGTCTGTAATTTAGTCTAAACATCCAGCGTCCTTCTCCTCTTTCATGTCTGGTCTAGTGTGTGAGCTTTTTTTTCACAAATATTGTCAGAATAATGGTTGGAAACAATGTTGGAAAAAAGTTCACATCATTTCAATCCTGACTCCACCTGGTAAACTCTATTTGACACTGATTAAAATATTATGATGATGTGGTCTGTGGTGGAAAATGGTTCAGGTGTTAATTTTGCGTTAACATTTGAACGCAAGACAGAAGATAAGATTCTCTTGTGGAACAGGTGACTGATCAGTGCCATTGTGTTTCCCACAGGGTGAGGAAGCTGAAGGAGACGCTGGTGACGGTTCAGCAGCTCGATAAAAACATGAGCAACCTGCGGACATGGCTGTCGCGAATCGAGGCCGAGCTGGCCAAGCCGGTGGTCTACAACGTCTGCCACAGCGACGAGATCCAGCGGAAACTGGCCGAGCAGCAGGTTAGAGTTTTAGATTTTATCTAATATATGAACAGAAGAAATGCTAAAAACCAAGACGGTCTGGATCAGGAAGTGAATGACACTGGTTTACACTGGGCCCAGTCCAAAGTCAGGCCCAAACTACAGGTCAGATTCATTTCACATTATATACGAACCTTCTTCGGAACAATGTCTACAAAGTTTGGTCTGTTTTTGGATAATTCTATAATATTAATATTTTAAAATAATTTTAACATTTTTGACAAATTTTTTAAATATTTCACATTTGCCTTTACTTATAATGGTCCATGTTTCCATGGTTTATAAAATGCACATGATTAGAAATGTCAATATAGTTCCAATTGATCACTGATAGAAGTCATATATGGACTTTGAATTAGCTCAGTTCTCCTCCAGTGTGAGACAAACTTTATCCTGAATTGATTTTTGTCTTTCTTGAAAACTTTAAAAACAGTCCCAAAGTTAGTTCAATACTTCACTTGAGTGCACTTCACTACTTCTGTTTATTCTGGCTCTTCTGGAGGTTCTTCTTTAGCTTGTTTTCCAACCAGGTCATCTGGGTTATTCTGCATCTTTGCTGCATATTCAGATTATAATATTTCTTATTTATTTTATTTAACCAGGTAGGTCAAATAAGAACCAGTTCTCATGTACAATGTTGACCTGGTCAAGAGACAGCAAAACAGGCAGATAAAACAATAAATGTCTAAAAACATTTATTGATGATTGATCTATAGATGTATAAATAATGTTTTTGGGGTTTTTTTATTCAATTTTTTATTCAAAACAGTCTCATAACATACTACATTGGACATCATTGGTACAAAGTACATTTCTTTTTTGAAGAAGAAAAAAGGGGTGTCAATATTGCTCATTGAAAGGAAGAAAAATAAAGAAAAAAAGGGTAATTTATGAATCTTTGTTACATGAATATTGCCAAATAAATATAGACTTTGCAGTGTGATACAAAACAGAGGAGTAATTTGTGAAGATCAATACTTTTCATGGTCATCCTACTTTGTAGAACAATAACATGAATAGTAATAAAGATTATATATGCAAACAAACCTATTTATTTACACACACATTTATCTACATATGTAAATGACTGTGGACATGTCCATCAAGCACGCACATGCGAAAAAAGGATGATGGTAATTATGATCTAATAATCATAATACGTATATCGTCAGGTTTAAAGCGTTTACATTCAGGGATTCCTGTCAAACCAAAACCCTCCGCCTCCTTCGTCCTCTCCCTCCTCCAGCTGAACTTTTCTGCGTCCACCAGTGAAGCGTCTCACAGATGCACTAACAGTCATTTAGCATCTCTCAGCTCAGTGTGACGCTTCCTCCTTCCATCCTGCAGCCGCTCAGGTTTTACTTTGCTGAGCGCTGACCCGACTCCGGTGCCATTAAGCCTCTCTCCGCTCCAGGGTGGCCGTTATGGAGGGGCTTTAAAAGCACACGGCCCTTCCTGTCCTAAAACTCCTCAGAGTGGACCCTCCATCCTCCCTGTGAAGTGAAAACACAGGGTTCTAAAGGAGACGCTGCTGCTGGGGGCGTTTTTACCACTGGAAGGTTTAACACAGAAACACTGACTCCTAAAGAGCGTCTGAGTGACAGGTTGGACTTTTAGAGCAGCAGGAGTTTCAGCTTCTAATAGTTTCTATTTTCTTAATAGTTTCTTTTTCCTGTTTCTTCCAACCTTTTACGAAATCTCTACTTTCTGCTCCTTTTCAAAGCTGGCATTTTATTTTAGTGTTACTTTATTTGCTAGACTAGTTTTGTTGTGCATCGCTGAGTCTTAACCAACGCAAACAGATGAACAATAACACAATAAAACAAGTACTCTTACTGCGCTAAAGTCGGATTCTGTAAAGAAGTTCTGCCACTGAAAACACTTGAATCTTACCTGGTAACTGCTGAGGTGAACGTCTAAGTCAGAGGAAAAAGATCGAAGTCAGGGGTGTCAAACATACGGCCCATGGGCCAAAACCAGCCTCCCAAATGGTCCAATCTGACTGCAAGATGAGTTTGTGCAAAAAATGACAATAACATTAAACATCAAGGGTGTCAAATTTGTTTTAGTTCAGGGGCCTGATGTGATCTAACGTAAAATAACAGCATAGTAACTTATAAGTAACTCCAAATTTTCTTCTTGGATTAATGTGAAAAAAGGAAAATCACATTATGAAAATATCTACAATTTTCATAATAAAATGTGAAAAATATAAACAATCTGGAATTTCCAAAGAAAAAATAAGTGTAATTTTACCAATATTCTGCCTGTTACTGAATATTTTATGTATTTGTAGATCCACTGTGATCTGTAAGTTGTGATGTACATTTGTAAATGATAAACTGAGGCATAATATAGTTAAGATTGCACAAATAATCAAATATGAACAAAAGTTTAATGGAACAAAATGGATAAAAATGAACAAAACTCTGATCTGTAAGTTGAATTAATTGTGAGCGAAGACATAATATTGTTGAAATTGCACAAAATAATCAATAATATGAACAAAAATTTTATGGAATTAGGAACAACATAAATAAAAATGAGCAAAACTGATATCTAAGTTGTGTTAATAAGTTGAGACATAATATTGTTGAAATTGCACAAAATAATCAATGCTATGAACAAAAATTTAATGGAATTAGGAACAAAATGAATAAAAATGAACAGAACTCTGATCTGTAAGTTGCGTTAATAAGTTGAGACAATATTGTTGAAATTGCACAAAATAATAATGTGAACAAAAATTTTAATGGAATCAAGAATAAAATGAATAAAAATGAACAGAACTCTGATATCTAAGTTGACTTAATAATAAGTTGAGGCATGATATTGTTGAAATTGCACAAAATAATCAATGATATGAACAAAAATTTAACGGAATCGGGAACAAAATGAATAAAAATGAACAAATCTCTGATATCAAAGTTGTGTTAATAATAAGCTGAGTCATAATATTGTTAAAATTGCACATATTCATCAGGTTGGACATGGGAGCTCGGGTTACTCAAATTTTCATCATGTAATTTTACTTGTGTTTGACTCTAAATCAGTTCTTATTTTTTGGTTAATGTGCCAGTTATTCCACTGGTCCAGCCCATTTGAGCTCAGATTGGGCTGAATGTGGAACCTGAACGAACCGGATCCAAATGAATGAAGCTGAATCAGTGACACATGAGACTCAAAGTAATAAATGAGTAAATTTAGAGTTGATCATCAGACTAATGGTAACATATCCAGGTTCAGACCGGCCTGATCTGCCAAACAAATCCGACTCTCGCTGCCTGTCTGAGCGTCGACAGGACAACGTATGAAGGAAAATAACAGATGCGTGAGACATGGACAGAGAAGACAGATGACAAACAGGAGACGGACAGGAGAGAGACGGGACTTCTCCTGTTCTTCTCAAAACCGTAATGGCAGGTTTGATCCATTAGTGGATGAGAGATGCTCAAATGACTCCTGCGTGGATGGGCTCTTTAAGCCGCCGTCTGTCACCGTGGAAACCCACAGAGTGGTGACAAAAAGCTGTAGGGTCTCACATGTACACGCCGAAAATCAGCCGTGGAAGTGGTCGGATAGAGAGGGAACTCACATGTAGAAGAGCAACTGGAGGTGGACGTTACACCTGATATCTGAGCTTTACAGGTTTATTTTATTCACATTAACTGGTGGAATATTACAGGAGGTGTATTTGACTGATATAAAGATAATGAACCCAGGGCTGTGTAATCTGAGGTCATTAAAAAGCATTAAAAGACATTAAATAGATTTTGTAAAAAGTTAAGGCCTTAAATGGCATTAAAAAGCATTCAACTCAATGTCCAGAGGCATTAGAAAATTAAATACACTTGATGGGGAAAAAAAGCGTTGTGTTGTTTTAAAGTAAACTGTCATAAAACTATATATAAAACTCTATCTGCAGTTGGACATGGGCATTAAATGTGTTTAAAATGGCATTAAAAAGCATTAAATTACATTGGCTGATACCTGCAGAAACCCTGAATCTGATCTGTGGGATAATTTGTCAGTTAATCTACTTTTCAGGGGGTCGTACAGATGGTGTCATTAAAAAACAACATAAATTAAATCTGTATTAACTGGCTTATTTATCAGTAATTCAGTATCAGAATACTTTATTAATTCAAGGTCAAGGTCAGGTTTATTTATACGGCACATTTACAACAACACAAAGTACCCAAAGTGTGTTACAAGGATATCGGTAAAAATACAAGATATAACAAAACTAGTAAAAAAAAAAAATATAGATATACTTAGTTTAGTTTTATTTCGAGCATATGAAATCATCAGATAACGAAGAATCATACATGTCAAAGAAAATTTTCCACACTTGAAAAGGAGTGGGAAGAAGTATAACTTATAGACTCCACCCCCTTTTTACAAACTAATAAAGTAATTCCACTTCCTTTGTTAACATTTTTTTTCTATATATTTTTACAATAACACAAAACATCCGTACAAACCATTCACATATACTTTTTTAGTCACCTCACACACAATCAATTTACATAATCAACCTTTTTTAATATAAACTATATTACACTACAAATTATACTACAAATATAATCATTAATAAATGTGATAATATCTTGTTATTATGATAGTCTGTATTAATTAATTACAAATAGGCAATATACAAGAATATCATATTTTGTGCATTCTTTTATATTCTTACTAGATATTCACTTATTCAGATAATGTTCTATATTTTGTTATTATACTGGATTTATACATCCTTTTAAATGCACAAATTGAAGAAGACATTTTAAAGTTTTGCTCCAGATTATTCCACAGATGTACCGCCCTAACAGAGATACACTGACTTTTTATGTTCTTTCTACGCTTAATTTTCTTGTAGATTTCATTTCCCCTTAAATTCTAATTACGTTACCTTAGCTCAAACATCTCCTGTAGACCGTAGGGGAACAGAGAAGATAAGATATATTAAAACTGATAAAATATGACATGAAGCAAAAATATTATTCTGGCATTTAGAGCAGACAACAGATGTATGCTATATGTACATGTGATGTAGTGAATGTGAATGTCTGATACTGAATGTCAACAAAAAATAAATTATAAGCAAAAAATAAATAAATAAAACTGATAAAACAGATACACAATAATAGGATAAATAGTATCTAAAAACACAACCAGAAGATAAAACAAATAACAGGGGGATCCCCAGAAGAACTTTTCTGTTACAGTTGCTCTGTGCAGGCTTAATAATAGTAGGAAAGAGATAATCAGTGTTACTACTAATAGGGCTGTGTATTGGCAAGAATCTGGTGATACGATACAAATCACAATACTAGGATCACGATACAATATATCATGATACTGTTAAAAAGGCAATTTTTTGTTTGTTTCCTTTTTTTATAATGATTATTTCCTTGAAGAATTGAATTACACCAGAAATATGTACAAATACTAAACACATTTTTATTTGATCAGAACAGGATCTAATGCTATACCACAAAATGTTCCTGTGTTCAAACCTAAAGTATGTTTAACAGACATTACAGTTTAAGATCCTGTTCAAATGTTCATATTCTATTAGGTCATAACTAACACCATAACATTATTTTTGTGCAATCCCAACAAAGGAACTAACATTATTTAATAAAAGAGTGTTAAATAATAATAAATAAAAGAAAAACAAAAATTGAAATGAACCTCCACAATATCTGCATTTGAATAAATACCTAAAAATATCGATACAGTACTTTTTAATATCAATACAGTATTGTGAAATGAAATATTGCGATATATTGAACCGATATTTTCTTACACCCCTAACTACTAATATATCTGTATATATTTGTGTGGTCCAGGACCTGCAGCGGGACATCGAACAGCACACAGAGAGCGTGGCCTCGGTGTTGACGCTCTGCGACGTCCTCCTCCACGATGCCGACGCCTGTGGCAGCGACTCCGAAAACGATTCCATCCAACAGACGACGAGAAGCCTGGACCGACGCTGGAGGAACATCTGCGCCATGTCCATGGAGAGGAGGATGAGGTGAGTCAAACACGCAGAGGAAGAAGTACAGAGAGAAAACTGGATAGAGGTGTAAAGTCAACAAAGTCTGCTTCATACACACAAAAGTGGACTAAAGTACATATATTAGATTTATGTCCATATAGTTTATAAACGTCAATATTTACTTCGAATTTAATAGTAGATGTTTCCACATGTGAAGAAAGTAGATGATTAGTTGTGGCAGAAAATTAAGTCAGAGCATGAAAAATATTTTAAAAGTTTAGTGAAAGAACATTTAAAACCATAGTCATGAATTAAAAAAAAACAAAATCAATGTTGAGAGAAATTAAGTCAAAACCAAAGATAACAATTTAAACCAAACTAACCAATGTGATGATATTTATCCCAATATAAAACCATATCATAAATATCAAACATATATATAAAAATCAATATTTTCTCAAAGTTTAAGGTTTAAAAGAAAAAAATGAAATCTAAACATTAAGACAAGAACATACAAATAAACATCAGTAAATAGAAGATAGAATAGGTTGAAATGTTGATTATGTGAATACGTTCATTTGTCTGTATATATACTTTAAATTATTTGTATATAAGAGAGCTACTTTTTTTTTTTACATTTAAATTTATTTTGAATCCTTGTCTTTTTTTTGCTCTTGGCTGCAGGTACATAAATACATTTCACTGTTCATTGTATCATGTCTAACTGTGCATCTTTTCAGCAAATATACAAGATCTACATCGAATTTAGAAACATATGTGGAGTAAAAAAAAAAAAAAAAACGCTAATACAACAACTGGACCCAGGTTCCATCCAAGTGTCTTTGTTTGGACATAATCATTAAACATCTGTGTTGTTGTTGTTGTGGTGTTTCCAGGATTGAGGAGACGTGGCGTCTCTGGTGTAAGTTCCTGGATGACTACTCCCGGTTTGAGGACTGGTTGAAGACGGCGGAGCTGACGGCCGCCAGCCCAGACTCCGCCGGCGTCCTCTACACCAACGCCAAGGAGGAGCTCAAGAAGTTTGAGGTGAGACCAGAGCGTCTTTTTCTGAATGAGTCCGATCATGTGACGGTCCAGGATCATGTGAACGAGTCCAGGATCATGTGAACGGGTCCAGGATCATGTGAACAGGTCCAGGATCATGTGAACGGGTCCAGGATCATGTGAACGGGCCCTGGATCATGTGAACGGGTCCAGGATCAAGTGAACAGGTCCAGGATGATCAGGAAAACATGTTTAAGAAGTTTTAGGTGAGACCAGAGCGTCTTTTTCTGAATGAGTCCAGGATCATGTGAATGGGTCCTGGATCATGTGAACGGGTCCAGGATCAAGTGAACAGGTCCAGGATGATCAGGAAAACATGTTTAACCTCTGACCTTTAACCTGTTTACACTGAAATGTCTCCATCATCTGAACACAACACTTAATTATCCAGGGTTTTACCCACAACTTTGTTATACTTCTGATTTCTTATGTGTGAGGGATAAATGTAATAAAATGTTTATTTATCAAAATAACATGATTATTTTTTCTGTATGAGCTCCATTAGAGTCTAAACACTTTGACAGTTTATGTTTTCCATCAGTAGATTCATTCTCTGTACAAAAATACTGGAGCTGTGAACAGCACATCTGGAGATGAGAACAGACAACTGTTTGACTCATATAATCGACAGTCTTTCTTTCTTTCTGTTTTTCTTTCTTTCTCTCTCTTTCTTTCTCTCTTTTTTCTTTCTTTCTTTCTTTGTCTCTTTTCTTTCTTTCTTTTTTCATTCTCTATTCCTCTTTTTCTCTCTTTCTCTTTATTTTTCTCTTTCTCTCTATCGCTCTCGCTTGCTTTCTCTCTTTTTTATTTCCTTCTTTCTCTCTCCCTCTCTTTCTATCTCACTTCCTTTCTCTTTCTTTCTCTCTCTCCCTTTTTTCTCTTTTTGTCTCTCGCTTCCTTTCTTTTTTCTTTCTTTTCTCTTTTTCTTTCTTTTTTCTCTTTCTCCTTTTTTCTTTCTCTCTCTTCCTCTTTTTTTCTTTCTTTCTTTCTTTCTTTCTTTCTTTCTCTCTCTCTCTCAAAACAAATCACACATCATAAACTGGATGGATAATGAAAAGAATACAGGGTTAAATTCATTTTCATCGTCTCATTACTTTTACATATTTGTTTTGTCTCTAAATGAAACCGTTTCAGTATCAGTACATGAATATCATTATATGAGGAATATCCACAGTAACTCGTGTGTGATTCTTCAGGTTTATTTTTTTGTGAAATATATTGTACCATCGACATATTTCACATCGTAGATCTACAGACTTGGATCCATAGGAATAAAAGAGCAGGAACTAACAGAAAAACCAAACCACCTGAAGGTTGGGCTATAAGACGTGGTCGTCAGTGGCTTCAACAACAGAAAAACTCAAACATAATCTGCACTTGAGCCACGGCCTCCAGGTTTACTTTAACGTCTGGATTACAAACACAGATTAGCGTCTGTAATCTGGACTCTGCGGAAGTGGCCTCGTCTCCACGGCAACAGGAATCCAGTGGAAACGGTGATGCTGGCCGTGAACTCTGGACCAGTGACCTACATACTGGCCGGACTGGGAGCAGTGGGAGCTCAGATTCATAAAGTGATGGAAAAAGGTCGTTAATCCTCTGAGATTCAGTGTCAGAAATGGAGCATTCTGCATCATTTAGACCACGGGTGTCAAACATACGGCCCGTGGGCCAAAACTGGGTCACCAAAGGGTCCAGTCCAACCTGTGGGATGAGTTTGTAAATGTAAAAATTACACTGAAGATACTAACAATCATCTTAGGTCAGGTTCCACATTCAGCCCAGTTCAACCTCAGATGGGTCGGATCAGTAAAACACTGTCACAATAACCTATAAATCAGTGGTTTCCAACCTTTTTTGGTTTGCGACCCCATTTTAAAACCACAAATTTCTGGCGACCCCAGACATACAAAAGGGAGATTTTTTTTTTTTTTGCTAAAATTAATTTGTTTTTGATCATGTGATAGTCTGCTATTCTATGTTGCAAATAAACATTAATTTTAGATGTTATTTAGTCTATATAATGTATATTATTCTGGACGGAGGCAGAAAAGCCAGGTGCACAAAGGGAGGATTTTATTTTCCTTGGTCAGGATATGTACAGTCAGTCTAGCTTGGATTTACAAGGCTGAAAATTAATACTGAACAAACAAGAACTCAAACTATGAATTATCAAAGAGCTGCAGCATCTGAAACTGACCACAATGAACATTTGACAGATAAACAGAACCACAGCGCTTCAGTTTCACACTCACAGTTTGTCATGTCTTTGATGGATTGGGATTGTCTCTGTCTGTTTACATTTGACGCTGTCATTCAGATTTACTGATGAACTTTCATTTAGTAAATTAACGTCCTCTTTGCTCGTGTCCTCGTCCATTCCTTTCGATATCCTCAGGCGTTCCAGAGACAGGTCCACGAGCGTCTGACTCAGCTGGAGCTGGTCAACAAACAGTACCGCCGCCTGGCCCGTGAGAACCGGACCGACGCCGCCAGTAAACTGAAGGTCATGGTCCATGAGGGGAACCAGCGGTGGGACGGTCTGCAGAGGAGGGTGGCGGCGGTTCTACGAAGACTCAAGGTCAGACCCAGGACGTGTTCGACCAAAACACACACACACACACACACATATACACACATATCTGATTAATACAAATAGAACCAATGTCAGCGTCATGTTCTATCAATAATCAATACCAGTTGAATGTGTGAGGTTGTCAGGTTCTGTCTCTGTGTTCCAGTCCTGTGGTCTGGATCCCAGTAGAAGTGGGTGGTACTTTCACTGAAGAAGAACTCAACTAATTCAGTCAAAGTCCATGTATGACTTCTATCAGTGATCAACAGGAACTATATTGATATCTGTAACCATTTACATGTTATAAACCATCAAAATATGGACCATTATACAGTCGTGGAAAAAATTGTTAGACCATCAAAAGTCATCAAAAACAATGGTTATGCAATCCAGTCCTAACTCCTGTGTGTATCATGTGACTAAAACAGACAGAAAAGAAAACATGGAATGTCTAAAAGCACTGTTTTTGTCAGTACAATGTCATAGATATTTATGTGAGAACTGAAGTGATTTTGGTTATTATCAAGAAAACATGTTAAATGGATAGATATCAGCTCTGAAATTAAACTACTATGAGATATTTTCTTATCATTATATTTGTCCAAACAAACGTACCTTTAGTTGGACCAGGCATTAAAATGAACAAGAAACTGAAGAAAACAAGGGGTGGTCTAATAATTTTTTCCACGACTGTAAGTAAAAGCACATTTTAATATTTATAAAATTTGTCAAAAATTGAAAAATCTGAATTTGTCAAAACTGTGAACAGACTTTGTGGACATTGTCCCAAGGAAGATACATATAAAAGTTTAAATTAATCCAATCTGTAGTTTCAGAGAAGACTGTTGAAATCTAGACATTGTTGACCTTGAGTTTGACCCTTCAAGGTCACTTCAGGTCAAAGGTCACGGACCCAAATCAAAGTCCATATATGACTTCCTATCAGTGATCAATAGTAACTATACTGATATCTGTAACCATCTACGTGTTATAAATCATTAAAATATGGACCATTAGAAGTAAAGACACATTTTTAATATTTCAAAAATTCATCAAAAAATCAAAGATATGAATTTCTCAAAACGGTGAACAGACTTTGTAGGTTTTGTCCCAGAGAAGATGCATATAAAATGTGAAATGAATCTGACCAGTAGTTTCATCAGAGAAGAGGTTTGAAGAAACTGCTAACAATTGCTAACTTCACAAAAATTTAAATATGGATGTTTTACTGAAAAAAAAAAAAAAAAAACTAATTCCGCTCCCAGAGAAGATCCTGTAATGTTACATTTCTGCAGTAATCTGGTCAAAAATGCGTTTGATCCGATCCAATCGACACCAACCCTCCAGAAGCAGCCGTTTGGTTTTGTTTCAGCCTCTAAACGTGGTCATGTGACCTTTGGGCCTAATCAGCAGCGTCACCACGCCACCTGATCTGTGGAAAACCTCCGGTCCTCAGCTCCGCCCTTAAGCCTGGTGGATTTAGGTCACATTTCAGAAGGTGGCGGAGCACGAGTCACCACGGTTCAAACATGTGGCGGCGAGCAGATGGGCCTGGTGGGCGTGGCTTTATGAAGACGGTGTGTGATGATAGCAGAGATGTGATTGGTGCAGGTCGACCTGGGGTCACATAATCCATATTCACATGATGAGAACGGAGTCGCAGATCAGAGGACGTGGATGTAAAGATCATAGATGGTTTATGTGGATGTTCAAACAGCTGCTCCTCAGACTTCACTGCATCAACAGGAAATATGAGTTTACCTCCGTCCTTCATGTTCTGTCCATTTTTTATCACATTTTAGCTTCGTCAGTTTGTCTATTAATTGATTAGTTGGTTGAAAAACAATAACTGGTGAAAAACACTGATCTATGAGTTTTCAGACAAAGGTTAAAACACACAAACATATAATAATTATAAAATACTGTTCAAAAAAACATGTTTGTAAAGAACTGGAAGTCCAGGATTTTATACAAACTTCTTCTCCTCCTCCTTTTTCTTCTTCTCCTCCTCCTTCCTCCTCCTTTTTCTTCTCCTCCTTTTCTTCTGCTCCTTTTTCTTTTCCTTCTTTTTCTTCTCCTTTTTTCTTCTCCTTTTTCTTCTCCTTTTTTCTCTTCTCCTTTTTCTTCTCCTTTTTCTTTTCCTTCTCCTTTTTCTTCTCCTTCACCTCCTTTTTCTTCTTCTTCTCGTCCTTCTCCTCCTTCTTTTTCTCCTCCTATTCCTTCCTCTTCTTCTCCTCCTTCTTCTTTTTCTCCTCCTCCTTCTTTTTTCTTCCTCCTTCTTTTTCTCCTCCTATTCCTTCCTCTTCTTCTCCTCCTTCTCCTCTTCCTTCTTCTCCTCCTCCTTCTCCTCCTCCTCCTCCTCCTCCTTATTGATAGAACATGCAGGTGACCTTCAGACCCATTGGTCCTATATTTCATTTCATGGTGTCAGATCCACAAAGCTGCTTCTTCTTCTTCTTTGTTACAATAATTCAGTCCTATAGAAGAAGAACTTCATCCAGTCTGTTCATGAGATGTGTGACACTGATCCCAGGTCTGTTCTTCATCCACAGCATTTCACGTCTCAGAGGGAGGACTTCGAAGGAACCCGTGAGGGGATCCTAGTCTGGCTGACAGAGATGGACCTCCAACTCACCAACGTGGAACACTTCTCCGAGAGCGACATCGAGGACAAGATGAGGCAGCTCAATGTGAGTCCACCTGGTCCGGCCTGAAGATCTGAAGGTCTGGGTCGTCCATCAGAAGTCCAGCTGATATAAAGTCTGTTCTGTGTGACTCTGCAGGGCTTCCAGCAGGAGATCACCCTCAACACCAACAAGATCGACGCCCCTCATCGTGTTCGGGGAGAACCTGATCCAGAAAAGCGCTCCTCTGGACGCTGTCCTGATCGAGGACGAGCTGGAGGAGCTTCAACTCCTACTGTCAGGAGGTGTTTGGACGTGTCGCCCGCTTCCACCACCGGCTGGTCAACAGACGCCCGGTCAGTACAGGTTCTACCACACATACACCTCATGGACAAAAGTATGTGGACACATTGAATTCAGGGGTTTTTTTTTTCCTAACAAAACAATAATGACTAATGACTTCTTTTAAACCTTAAACTTTGAGGAAATATTGATGTTTTTATATATATGTTTGATGTTTATAATATAGTTTTATATTGGGATAAATATCATCGCATTAGTTAATTTGGTTTAAATTATCTTTGTTTCCAAAATGCCTCAGAGATGGTTTTGACTTAATTTCTCTCATTGTTTTTTTTTTTTTTTTACTTAATCAAACTTTAAAGAAATATTGATGTTTTTATCTCAAATCATCATGAGCAGGACATCTGACAGCTGTAGACATGATGTGTCCCAATATTTATGTCCATATAAGTTTATAAACATCAATATTTCCTTAAAGTTTAATTGTAGATTTTTCTTCCTCAGTGAGATGTGAGGATAGTAGATGGTTAGATGAGGAAGAAAATTATTATTTACAGTCAAAGAATGAAAAATATTTTATAAATTTAGAGGAAGAACATTTAAAATCATAGTCATGGATTAATAAAAAAGAAAAGAAACTTAGAAAAGAGACACCTGAATTCAACGCATCCACATACTTTTGTCCACATAGTGTTTGTTTAAAACCTTCAGATGTTTCTTAAAGAACATTTTCAGGACTGCTCTTCTTCTTCTGTGACTTCTTCAGGTTCTAGAGGAGGAACGTGACTTCTCCGACCGGGACACGGATCTGGACGACCCCCCCGATCTGACAAACGGGACGTCATGGAGGAACTCCACCAGAAAGGAGGAGGAAGAGGAGGAGGGTTCGGCAGTGGGAGGGGCCACAGCAGGACGGCAGGTCATGGTCCACCTGCTGGCTCCGCCCCTGGAGCGGTCGGGCAGAGAGACCCCGGTCAGCGTGGACTCCATCCCCCTGGAGTGGGACCACACCGTCGACGTGGGGGGGTCGTCATCGCACGAGGACGATGAGGATGCCACGTACTTCAGCGCTCTGTCAGGTACGACAACACTGGAATACTGAGTCTGAACGAAGTTAATACTTTTATATCGAATTAAGTCACATCCACTGTGTGTTTTTAAGGATTAGAATGTGAAAGGATTCAATATAAATGTAAATTTAAAAAAATAATATTCATAACATTCATAGAATAGAATAGAATAGAATTGAATAATATAGAATAGACTAGAGAAAAATAGAATAATATAGAATAGAATGATATAGAATAGTAAATAGTAAATACATTCATCTCTAAGAATAGAATAGAGTAGAATAGGACAGAATAGAATAAAACAGAATAGCATAGGATAGGATGAAGTAGAATAGAATGACTATCATATAAAACCTAAAAACATTATTTATAACACACTGGTGTTAGAACTGGTCTGAACCAGACTGTTAATAAACCAGTTCACACACACCAGCAGAATCCTCTGAATGTAAATCACTTTTTTTTAAATCTGTCTTTTTTATGTTGTAAATCAGATGAAGGTTTTTTGTAGAATAAAAACTGTCCAAATAAAAACACTGGGAAAAGGACGGTTTTAGTTCACATGAAAATAAAGAGATGCACATTTTCTTTCTACTGACAAAAAAACTCTTAGAGAATAAATGTTTTCACACCATCCACTGGTTTCAGATGTAAAAAAGTGTTGGGTTTGGACTTTACTTTTGTAAAGTTCTAATACTTTAGTGTCTGTTATAAATAGATTTTTGGGTTTGAAATCTCTTTTGCTGTAAATGGAACCAGAACCGATGGAAACCCGGGTCAGACTTTACCAGAACAAACCCGGTCACAGTGAAGAACAGACTCACATTCATATTTAGTTTAAGGGTTTTTCAGTCTAAACCAGGGGTGTCAAACATACGACCTACGGACCAAAACCGGCCACCAAAGGGTCTGATCCGACCCCTGGGATGAATTTATTAAATCTACCCTGAAGATTTTAACAATGAAAGAGGTTCAAATCCTTTTAGTTCAGGTTCCACGTACAGCGGATCAGAACGGTAAACACTTACAGGTGGTCCAGGTTCTAATGTGGTATGGGTTCTAACATGGTCTGGTCCTAACACGGTCCGGGTTTCATGTGTGCCTTGGCTCCTCCCCCCAGATGTGCAGGTGACTGACAGCTCAGAGTCGTTCGTTAAAGCCACTGTCAGGGCAGTGAAGGCATCATCTGGTAGGCATTCAGCCTGATGCATGCGCCTGCAGCACCCTGTGCTTCAACAGCCGGTCTCCTAGCAACCTACCCCCCCATCCCCTTTCCCATCCCCCTATCCTCCCATCCCCCCCCCCCCCCCCCCCCCCCCCAGTTCAGATCCATGTCCTTCAGAACCAGCTCCTGAACAAACAGAACAGGACTCATTAAAGTCATCCAACCTGCATGACTCCACCTGGTTCAGTTCAGTTCTGCTGCGTTTATGTGAACATCTGTTTTTTTTGCATGTTATTGGCATGTTTCAGACCTGATGAAGAACACCACACTGTTTGGATGAACCTCTGTAGTTCTGTATCAATGTTTACTCTGTGTTTCTAATGTGTTTTTATCTCACCGACCATGAGTTACTGTGAACGCATCGTCTTCATCAGCAACTTCTGCAAACTTTTTCTCCATCAAAACTAATTTCAAATGTGTCTTTCCTTTTAATGGTCCATATTTTAATGGTTTGTAACGTAAATGGTTCCAGATATCAATATAGTTCCTATTGATCACTGATAGAAGTCATATATGGACTTCGATTTGGGCCCATGACCTTTGACCTTTAGATTTCAACATTGTTCTTCACTGAAACTACAGCTCAGATTCATTTAAAAATTTTATATGTATCTTCCTCGGGACAATGTCTATAAAGATTGTTCACAGTTTTCAGAAATTTTGATTTTTGAATTTTTGATGAATCTTTGAAATATAAAAAATGTGCCTTTCCTTCTAGTGGTCCAAATTTTGATGGTTTATATCATGTAAATGGTTCCAGATATCAGTCTAGTTCCTATTGATCACTGATAGAAGTCATATATGGACTTTGATTGAATTAGTTGAGTTCTCCTCCAGTGAAAGTCCCGCCCACTTCTATAGTTACCTTGATCTGCATTCAGACCACAGAACTGGAACATAGAACAGAACCTGACAACCTCACACATTCAACTGGTATTGATTATTGGTTATTGATAGAAGCTGACGTACAGGGACACTGGTTCTGTTTTTCCTCTTGTTAAACTCCTGTCCTTCTTGTGTTTCCTCAGTGAAGTCAGTGACAGACCCCCCCAGCTGGCACCAGCCGGGCTCCCCCGAAAGGAAACGACTTCCCCGAGAAATCCTCCGAGGACTGAGTTCGTCTCCCACCCACCACGGCAACGCCCCCTTCCACCAGCAGGGATACGTAAGAAACACAAGGATTTATATGCTCACTATGTGGACAAAAGTATATGGACACATTGAATTCAGGTGTTTGAGGGGTCTGAGTTACAAAACAATAATGACTAATGTCAGAATATAGTTTTATATTATGGGATAAATATCATTGCATTGGTTAGTTTGTTTTAAATTATTATCTTTGTTTCCAAAATGCATCAGAGATGGTTTTGACTTAATTTCTCTTAACATTGATTTTGTTTTTTTATCCATGACAAGGATTTAAATATTGTTCCTCTAAATTTCTAAAATATTTTTCCTGCTCTGACTGTAAATAATAATTTTCTACCACATCTAACCATCTACTTTCTTCACTTCTCACTGAGGAAGAAAAATCTGCCATTAAACTTTAAGGAAATATTGATACTTATGTCTACAATAATCTTTTTTTATATATTGATTTAAATTTTTATCTTTGCTTTAGAGATTTTTTTTTCTTAACTACTTCTTTTTTTAATCCATGATGTTTATAAACTAAATGGACATAAATATTGGGACACATCAATATTTGCTGATTTACCATATCAACATCAATATTATGATATATCAGTTACAATAATAATATTTCCTTATAACTATATGACTGTAAATAATAATTTTCTTCCATAACTAACCATCTACTTTCTTCACATCTCACTGAGGAAGAAAAATCTAACATTAAACTCTAATAATTTAATTAATGTTTATAAACTATATGGACGTAAATATTGGGTCATATCATGTCTACAGCTGTAAGATGTCCTGTTCATGAGGATTTCAGATAAAAACATCAATATTTCCTTAAAGTTTAATGGTAGATTTTTCTTCCTCAGCGAGATGTGAAGAAAGTAGATCATAGTCATAAGGAAATATTGTTATTTTTATCATATTATCATTATTGATATATTATAATATTGATGTTTATTTGGCATATCAGCAAATATTGATGTGTCCCAATATTTATAAAATATTGATAAAAAAACATAATGTTAAGAGAAATTTAGTAAAAAAAAAAAAAAATCTCAAAGATAACAATTTTAATTAATGTATAAGAAAAAATATTTTGTAATTTTTTTGTATGAAAGGTATGGTGTGGTGGCAAAGATTTCAGGTTTTTTTTTTCTGACAAAATATTTTTATATTGGGTTAAATACCATTGCATTTTTTTTTTGTTTGGTTTAAATTGTTATCTTTGCTTCCAAAGTGCCTCAGAGGTGGTTTGGACTTCATTTCTCTCATTGATTTTGTTTTTTTTACTTAAATAAACCATATTGAAATATTGATGTTTTAATCTTAAATCCTCATGAAAAGGACATCTTACAGCTGTAGACATGATGTGTCCCAATATTTATGTCTATATAGTTATAAACATTAATATTTCCTTAAAGTTAATGGTAGATTTTTCTTCCTCAGTGAGAAGTGAAGAAAGTAGATGGTTAGATGTGGTAGAAAATTATTATTTACAGTCAGAGCAGGAAAAATATTTTATAAATTTAGAGGAAGAACATTTAAAATCTTTGTCATGGATAAAAAAACTAAATTATGTTGAGATAAGATAAGAATGTCACTCAAACAAACCAATGCACTCATATTTATCCCAATATAAAACTATATTCTGACAGTATTGTTTTGTATCCCAGACCCCTGTTAGAAAAGAAACACCTTAATTCAACGTGTCCACATACTTTTGTCCACGTCTTCAGTTCTGCTGTTGGAGTTCTGTGTCTGTTTGATGAAACGTTCATGTGTTTCCAGGTGAAGCTGATGTCTGAATGCAGCGGAAGCATCGACAGCGTCAAGAAAGTCAAACTGATCCTGAACGACGACGAGGAGCTGGACGACCCGGGTCTGAGCTGCAGCACGGCCGACAAACAGACCAGCACAGGTACCGGAAAAAACAGACCGGGATCTGAAGGACTGTCACCATGGTAACGGAGAGTACCCGATCAGAATGGCTCCGTGTGTGACTGTGGGTTTTTTTTTTGGTGTGTGTGTTTTTTTTTCTGTAGGTGTGATCCAGCGCTGGGAACTCATCCAAGCACAGAAACTGAGCAACGCCGCCGACATCCAACAGGACCTGGAGCAGTGGCAGAAGCTGAACTCTGACCTCTGTGATGTCACTTCCTGGTTGGGGCGGGTCCTGCCGGAGCTGGACCGGCTGCAGCGGATCGCACCGTCCACCAGCGTCCGGGACATCGAGGTCAACATCAGGAAACACAAGGTAAGAAAGACGACGACAAACAGCTGGTTTACATTTAGATTGAATTAAAAAAAAACAAATAAGAAAACAAAATAAACTGACCAAGAACGGAGTCGGTAATAAACAAACACAGGATGAATAAAGCATGAAAAAATACACATTAAACCCAAAAAACACTAGGACACTAACTTAGATTCATTCTTCTTCCTACTCCTTTTCGACCATGCAGAATTCAGACTTGCATGTACTTGAAGATAGATTCTTTTCATTTAAATGTTATTGTTTTTGTCTTAATCTGCTTTGTTTTGTTTTATTTTTGTTTCTTTGTATGTTCGAAATAAATAAATAAATAACTAGAAAAGCACTTGGAGAGCACAGATCTCCACCAAGGCATATCAGTCCCCACCCCACCCCCAATCACCACCAAAATTTAATCATTTGTTCCTTGTGCCAGTATCAACATTTCCTGAAAAATTTCCTGAAAATCCGTCCGTAACTTTTGGAGTTATCTTGCTAACAGACAGACAAACAAACAAAAAATCCAAACAAACAGACAAAACCCAGATGAAACATAACCTCCGCTGTTACACTTGGCGGAGGTAATAACTGAGTCAGAACCAGTGTGTAGATAAGTGATTGTCAACCTTGGGGTCAGGACCCCATGTGGGGTCGCCTGGAATTCAAATGGGGTCGCCTGAAATTTCTAGTAATTGATTAAAAAAAAAAAAAATTATTAATAAAAAATATTTTTAATGATTCAATTTATATTTCATTATAATTAAAACATTTTTCCTAATAAAAAATCAAGTTCAAATAAAATGCAGGATATAATATCTGAGAGGGCATATCTGGATTGACTTGATCATGTGACCACATGCGTTACCACGCTTCAACCTGCCCGGATACATTTGCAGTCAGAGAACCGAACTGAACAAGAATGGACAGATTTTTTCACCTGCCTGGCCCCACTAAGACATCTACAAGAGAAAAATGTCTCCGTTTTGAATGTCTGGGGTCACTAGAAATTTGTGATGTTAAAATGAGGTCAGGAGCCAAAAAAGGTTGGAAACACTGGAGCAGATCATAAAAAATGACCCTGTAAACTGTAACGTGTCATGTGAAAGTTCTTGCTGAGTCCTGTTTATACATGTATTAAACACACAGATCTGTGATGTAGTTTAAACAGTCTTTTGAACATGTGTCCCTGTGGCACCACTGGATCTGGACCAAAATATAAAATATCTCAACCCTCTGAAAACTCTGATAAAACCTCAAACTGACTGAAATCACAATAACAGAAGGTTCACATTTGGTTTATTTTGTAACTTTAACACCTTTAGTGAAGCATCAGCTCAACACTAGTCGCTTTTCCATTGGACATCTGCGCAAAACTTTACCGATATTTACTAAGTGTCGAAAAAACAGAAGTGTGTAATGTCAGTTTTTCCATTAAAACACAAATGTGATGATTTGTTTATTTATTATCGCAAGATGACACGAGAAGTCATTCCATAAACATGGCAACAAACGTAAATATGGTGTTGATTTACAGATATATTCATTATTATTGTTGTTGTCTTTATTTATTTTGAACATGCAAAAAAAAAAAAATAAAAAAATAAAAACAAAATAAAACATTCAAATGGACAGTCTATCTCCAAGCACGTAGAAGTCTGAATTTTGCATGGTCGAAAAGGAGTAGGAAGAAGTATAAACTTATTTAATCCTACCCCTCAGTGCTTTTACACCTTTATCACTAACTTGATACAAGAGTCAAACAATACTATTTTCCTAATTTTAACATCAAACCACAACAAATACGTAACTGATTTACACCCAACAGTATGTTCATGGCAGTACAGTCATACAAACACTCAACAATTCAACTATTTTCTTCAATAATTACAGCAGATTTATCAGTACAACATCCATAAACAAACAGCCCTCATTTTCATTCTTAAATACTGGACCTCTCAAGAATCATTTTTTTATATCTTTTTTTAAACTGAATTATGTTTGATATTTGTTCTCTGTCTCGTACTAAATTAAAAAATGATTGGGTTTCCTGGTGTGTCCGCACATACCGCAACATGTTTCTTCTTCTTTGTCGCTTGTTGTAACGTCCGTCAACATCCGTTTTTTTAATTCACATGACTCTAGTTGTGAAAACAGGTCTTTCCGTTGCAGTTTTGCGTGAAATAGCATTTGCGCTACGCCCAAAAAACCACCTCTTGCCAGCGCAAAAACTTTTAATGGAAAAATGAGACTTGTGGTGAAATTGTCGTTTTTCCATTAAGTAAATTTGTATGCGCAAGTTACATTTGTGCAATTTGAGGGTCAATGGAAAAGCGACTAGTGACATCATTAAATGCACAAAAACATCCTTTTTTTTCTCTTTATTCCATAAACGATGAGGCTGTTTATATGAAGCATCTGTGCATTTATCATGCTGAAATAATAAAAGTGGAACATTTTCAGTCTTTGAATCAAAACAGGATGTGAAATACTCCGTTTTATTGATGATTGAGTCACTTTATGAAGCATGTTATTAAATAAACGGATGTAATAACAGGGTGGTTTTTTTTTACTTTTAAAAGAAACAATGAGGAAACTTTGAGAAGTAATAAATGAAACTCCCCCAATCCTGGTGAATTCACATTTAAAAAGATAAACCAGGAAAACAGGAAACAGCGATTCTTGTTCTTTTTTTGTGTATTTTCAGGTTAAAATTAGTGTTATATTCCAGTTTAAATGACATGAAACGACTGTAAAAAGACATTTTAATGAAACGCTGCTGTAGCTGTTGGATGTAGACGTGTAATTCTGAGTTAAAATGAGCTGTAATGTCACTGCAATCTGGAACTGCGACAAGAAAAGACCAGAATCTGCCTCGATTCTGCAGCCGCTAAGTCACTGATGAACAAAAACTAAAGACCCGTTTGTCAGTTTAAACGTCTTCCTGTAAAGAAAAGTAGAAGAAAGTGTAGAAATAAAAGTAGAAATACAAGTTTAACCCATAAAAACCCAAAACCATCTACTGATCTAAACTGTTTAATACCTGTTTCCACTAATCATATCAATACATGTCAATAATTGGTGTGAAATACAGTTCTTCATCTTTTCATGGTCATCCAATATGACCCATTTGGACGTTCAGAGGCTCCATAGTTACCATGGAAACACCATCATCTTCTACAGCACTGATTCACCAGTAAAACCCATGGAGTTGGAGTTGTAAATGAATAAAAAAAAAAAAAACTAAAAAATAATGTGGAAAAAATAAGCAAAAAAATAAATAAAATAGCCAACAAAATGAACAAAAACTGCCAAAGTAATGAAGAAAATGAACAAAAAAACCTAAAAAATAATAATTAATGTGAAAAAATAAGCAAGAAATTTACTGAAATAAAGTAAAAAAAAAAAAAAAGAATAAAATAAGCAACGAAATGAACAAAAACTGCCAAAGTAATGAAGAAAATGAGCAAAAACTAAACAGAAATGACTAATAAATCAAACAAAAATAATTAGTAACAATAACAAAATAAACTACACACTGAACTAAACTGAAGAAAAAAAAAAAACCAAAATGAACAAAAGTGAATAAGAAATTTACATAATATAAATAACAAGGAGAAAATAAGCGACAAAATTAATAAAATGTAAACATTGATTCACCAGTAAAACCCATGGAGTTTAATAAATACCAGTGGATGGACACACTGGGTTTAAGTTCAGTTATTGATTTGACTGAAAAAAATCACTTTTCTTCAGTTTTTCTGTTCTCGCATAATAACCTTTAAATTTACTCTGGGCTTAATGAACATCTACAATACGTTCAGTAAATATTAGTAATAAATACAGGAAAATACATGATTTACACTGAAAATTGTAAAAAAAAACAGAGCATAATATTATAATAAACGGTGGTGAGTCACTGAGTTTATCTTTACTTAAAAACACAGTTTTTCTTCATTTTCCTCTGTTTTAATGTATTAACCTTTGAATTTACTCTGAGATTTTCATGAAGATTTAATATAGAAAAATACATGATTTGCAGTGAAAAATACAAATACAGAAGATAATATTATAATAAATGGTGATAAATTATTTAATAAAGGTTAAATAGAGAAAATTAATTGGGAACTGACACAAAACAGTATTTATGGGTTAAATGTGTGAATTTATTTATTTGAACCTACTGTTTATTTAGATGTTTTCCATTTTTATAACCCATACATCTTTATATTTACTTTACAGTTTCAAATACATTTTTAATCTACATGTCTCCAAACAGACAGATGTTTCTAACAATATGAAGCTGTCAGCAAACAAACAGTTTACATGTAAAACTGTCAGAAATAAAACCTTACATATATGAACATCATTGTTAAGCATTGCACATGACAGATGGCATTAGGGAGAAAAGAATGAATAAAAAAATATCGTCGCTGTCAAGCAGAAACCTCTTATGTCCAAAACGGTTTGTTTTTCAGGAAACTGGAAAAACAATGTATGTTCTACATAAATGAGTGGAGTTCAGACTCAGATGTCGGTACAAAGTGTTTTAAGACTTCACTGGTTAAATCGTCCTAAAACAGAAGACTGACCAATACAATCCTTTCATGACAAAAAAAAAGACCAAAAATGGACTTAGGAGGTTTCTGCCCGACAGCGATATGTAAAGGAAGTGTGTGTGTGTGTGTGTAAATATGTGACTGTCACTCATTTAAACGTCCTTTCCAGTCGTTAAATCGGTGTAAATTCGTTGTTTTTAAATCCTCTGTTTGTTTTGATATTTCTCTCCTCTGTCGTCCGTCTGTTTCCAGGAGATGCAGAAACTCTTCAACAGTTACAAGTGTCTGATGATCTCCGTTAACCTCAGCAGTCGTCAGTTCCTTTGCGGCGACAGCGTGGAGCTCCGTGAGCTGCGGGACGCCCTGAGCTCGGCCAATCACAGCTGGACGCAGGCCTGCGGCGCTCTGGAGCGCTGGGAGCGGCGGCTGCACTCGGCGCTCATGCAGTGTCAGGTGACGCCTCACGTTCCCCGCGGACGCGTTGAAACCCCGAAGCTCCGCCCCCTCTGACGGTGTGTTTGTGTTTGTTCAGGAGTTCCATGAGACCCTACACTCTCTACTGCTGTGGTTGGTTCAGGCTGAGAACAAACTGCACAACATCAACGCCGGCGCACGGGCGACACCACGGCCCACCCTCATGGAGCACCGCGACACGCTGACAGTACGAACACGAAACAAACACACAGAGTTTTTAAAAAAATTACCAACATGTTCATGAACGCTTTAACCCCTGACGTGTTCTGAATGTATGATTTATTTAAATATTCAGAAAAATTCAACCGTTTGTTCAAAATGAAAAATGTCAAATCCTGCTGATAGACCTGACCCTGTTCTGTCCAGACATCTGAGCATGCTCAGTTCACCCCCCCACCGCCTGTGGGATGGGGGGTAAAACACAGAGCGAGACCGACTCACTATAAAAAATAGATGGTTTCGTCTTTTTTCCCACCGGTTTCCTTGTGTTTTTACTAAGTTTTGACGTGTACAGTTTTATAGAATTAAACGTGTGTTAAAAAGCAGCTGAACTGATTTAGAAAAATACTGAGTCTATTAGCCCCCGCCCACCATCGCCGTAACTGTAAACTCTGTCATGAATCAGACTTAAGGCTTACAGTTTCTAAATTATGACTTTTTAATCGCACTATTGCGAATTCATTTTCAAAATATTCCAACTTTAATCTCATTAAAATACAACATTATTTTTTTGTAAATTATGAGGTTTTTTTTAAAACTACAACTTTATTCTCGTAGTGACAAGTGTTTTATTTTTCCAGTGGTCCTAATACGCCATCATACTTTTTAATATTTTGCATTGTATATTTTCTTTTTTTTGTTTTTACTCAAAAAGTACGGTCTCTATAAAGTACAGTTCAGTTTTGTTGCGTTTTCGACAGTAAAAGGACCCTCGAACCTCTTTAAACCTTCGTGTCCTCCTCATGTCCTGACCCTGCTCTCCGTCGCCCCCTACAGCTCCTACAGGAGGATCTTCGTTCTCGTCAGCGTCAGGTGTCATCGCTGCAGGACATTTCCTCCCAACTCCTGGTGGAGGCGACCGGAGACGACAGCGTGGAGGCCAAGGAGAAGGTCCACGTCATCGCAAACAAACTGCGTCTGCTGCTGCGACAGACGGCGTCCGATCTGCAGCTGCTGCACGCACGACTGGTACGAACGCAGCGGTTAAACTCCGCCCATTCGACCGGTTCACCTGCACTTACACTGAGTCTGTTTACACCCACACTAATACTCCGATCATTAACTGATCATATAAACAGTATAATCTGATCTGTTCTATCAACAGCAGCAGTAATCTGATGATGACAAATCAGATTGAATATTCAGTGTTTTCTCGTCACGTGTTCAGTTTAGAAACAGATTTCCCTGAACAGTGAACGTTCAACTTCCATGTACAAGTTTTTCATGTTTTCTGTTTTATTTCTAAGGACTAAAGTAGGATTATTTAGTTTGTTTTGTTGCATATTTGAAATAAACTGAACTGAATTAATTACTGGTGGAACAAATCTACCGGTTTAGTTCAAACAACAACTGATACAAAGTAAGAACTAAAAATCTAATAAAACTGCAGTATGAGAGACAGAGGAAAAGAAAAGTGAAAGAAAGAAGCAAATTGGATCCAGGAATTAGACCGATCCACATGTGTCTGTATGTCTTCATAGACGTCTGGTTGTATTACTCTTCACTGTAGTCGTTTCCTGTGTCTGATGAACCGCTCTGCTGTGTTTTATCGGCTGTTTCAGGAAACCAGCTCCTCCAGCTCTGACTGGACAGCATCGGCCTGGAACACTGCACAAGGTGGGGACTAACACCTGGAAACAAACATAAACAACAGACACAGTGTAATGGAACTGTACAGACACAACAGGGACACGAAGGGTTAAACATGAGGTCAGATAGAATGTGGGTGGAGTTCAGTTCAAGGTGAAACAGATCAACACTGACACAAAGCAGTATCTGAACATCTACTGTGTTTATTAGGCCTGTAACGGTACACGTACTGAACCGAACCGTTTCAGTACACACCTGTTCGGTTCGGTACACGTACCGAACCGAACCGGCACAGTATGATGAGAAAAAGAAAAAGGAACGGAAGATGTTGTTTGATGCAGAACTTTAAATCCGCGCAAGTTTCACACGGAGATGTGGAAGGACACACACATTGACCCAAAATATGAAATGGCACATGATATAAGATTTAAAAAAAAAACCCAACAAATATGATGTGAACCTGGAAGGAAGAGACTGCAGACCCTCCGCCATCAGTACAGTCCAGTTTGGATCAGTTCAGGTTCAGGTGAAAGACAACAACGAGGAAAGAGACGTTAATAAGACGGACGTTGTTTACCGCCTATGAACTACAGTAGTTCTAAAACACACTAGCTCTGTCTATCTCTCTCACACACTGTATAACAGAGGAATAGAACCCAGAGTTAGATGTTGAAAGTATATAAAGTTTCATTTTCGTTTCATGCCAGCGTTTGTTACATTAGTTATGCCCCCCCCCCGACAAAATCACACCCTGCATGCGCGCGAGCATGTACACAAAGTGCCCTATAGAGTTTATCTGTCCTAAAATAAATAATTTGGTTAATTTTTTGTTGTCAGTGTTGCTCTTCAGTTTGTTTAAAACAGAATACCAGTTTGTCCTCTTGTTAATGTTGCACTTCATGTGGAATTTTGTGGTATTTTTATGCAGAATGTGAATTGACAGAACTGGGATTAGATTTTTGTTGTTTGTTCAAAACTACCTGTCAGAGAAAAGTGCAATATTAATGTTTAAAACACGTAGTAATATTAATAATTTATTTTATGTTCTATTTGATTTGTAGCAGCAGAATTATATTATTCCTGTTTTTCTACAGGGTGTCCCATAAGTCTCCATACATACGAAAAATAAACGTTTCTTGACATAAACCATTTTTATTTACATAATATGCTCTATATGACTGCCATTTGTCGGGAACACATTTCAATGCATGTCCTCCACTGCTGAAGAACTATAAAGAAGAAATATAAAGAAATACATGTTAGAACCATATATGTATGGAATGTATTATGTCTCCTTTGTATGGAGACTTATGGGACACCCTGTATATTCTGTTGTATTCAAAATTGGGGGAAAATTTTTCAAAAATTCATAAATGTATTAAGACATTTGAGGGGTTTTCTTTCTTCCCGTACCGAACCGAAAAAAAACAACCGTGGCTTTCAAAACCAAAAACGTACTGGACTGAAAATTTTGTGTACCGTTCAGGCCTAGTGTTATATCAGAGGTTCAGACTCATTTTAGTTCAGGTTTTAGTTCAGTCCAATAAAATACTGTTTACTTTGTTTATTCCACTTTTCTTAAAGCTGGTAAATCCTTTAGAAAACAGTTTTATCGACAGTAGTGACCTCAGACAGGAGGGAGAGGATCAAATAGAACATAAAAATAACTAATAACATACAAGGTCACTTTTCAAGAACATTCAACAAACTTTTTCTGTGTTTGAAAATGCTTTTTTTATGGCCCCGCCCCCTGAAGGAGAGGCAGCAGGTGTTGTTTTAGGTTGAGTTTATTTGTTTACACTTTAGCAGCAAAAACTAATGGTTGAATTCAGAGCAGACTGGGTTCATAAATGACCAGTGACAGAATGCATGTGGTTACATTTTTGGAAAAGTTGGTCAAAGTTCAAATTTTCTAAGTCTTTTTTTTCCCCGTTTACTTACACATGTCTATGAAAACATCCATTTTGTTTCAATTTACTTCAAACTTGACACATATAGAAGCAATTGATATGACATCAGCTGGATCGATGCCAGAATAATCTGCAGTAGATGTGAGGGGCGGGGCTTGTGGTTTCCTCTGTAAATCGTGTAATAAAAGTAAATCCATCTGACTGGTGTTTGTTCTGGTTCAGGAGGAGTCCACTCCACCAGCAGCAACAGTCGCACAGAACACAAGCAGAAGGTAAACAAACACACACACAAACACACAACAGATTTACATGAACCATCCAAAGGTGAGAAAAACAGTGGAGTTATTTTATCGTTACCCTCAAATCATAAAAGTCATACACTACATGGACAAAAGTATGTGGACACGTTGAATTCAGGTGTTTCTTTTCTAACAAAATAAGGATGACTAATGTCAGAATATAGTTTTATATTATGGATAAATATCACTGCATTGGTTAGTTTGGTTTGAATTGTTTCTAAAATGCCTCAGAGGTGGTTTGGGCTGAATTTCTCTCAACATGGATTTTTTTTTTTCTAATCCATGACTGATTTTAAATGTTCTTCCTCTAAATTTATAAAATATTTGTCATGCTTTGACTGTAAATAATAATTTTCTTCCTCATCTAACCCATCGACTATCTTCACATCTCACTGAGGAAGAAAAATCTACAATTAAATGTTCTCCTCTACATTTCTAAACTATTTTTTGTGTTCTGATTAAATAAATTCCATCTGCTTCTTCACATCTCACTGAGGAAGAAAAGCTTACCATTAAACTTGAAGGAACTATTGATGTTTGTAAACTATATGGACATAATATTGGACACATCATGTCTACAGCTGGTAAGATGTCCTCTTCATGAGGATCTGAGATGCAAACATCAATATTAATAATCAATATGATATTTATCCCATAATATAAATCTATATTCTGACATAGTCCTTATTGTTTTGTATCCCAGAGCCCTGTTAGAAAAGAAACACCTGAATATATGTATGAATGATGTACTTATGTATGTATGAATTTATGTATGTTTTATGTATAAATGTGTGAGTGAATATGTATGTATGTATGAATGAATGAATGTATAGATGTTTGTATGAATGTATGGATGGATGAATGTAATTCTGTATGTACATATGAATGTATTTATGTTTTATGCAAGTATGAATGTATTAATGTACTGAATATATGTCTGTGTGAATAAGTGGATTGCATGATGTGTGAATGTAACTTATGCATGAATGCATGTACATGTGGTATGTTTATATGAATGTATGCCTGTATGACTGTATAATATGAATGTATAAATAAATGTATGAAAGTTGTATGTAGTGTATGTGTAGTATGTATGTATGCATATAGTATGGCTGATGTGTCTATGTACTCGTATGTATGAATATATGTAGGGATGAATTTTTGTATCCCAGACCCTGTTTAGAAAGAAAACACCTGATTCAACGTGTCCACATACATTTTGGTCCATTGGTGTCAGAATTAAGCGATTATGGAGACTAACGATCTGAGCTCATCATGTCAAACCAAACACTATTAAACGTGTCCAGCAATGCTGATATGTCACTGTCCTGATAATATCCAGTAAATCCACTGATTGCATTAGTTTTGTCAGACCTCTTTAAAGTCATGTATTTTAGCTGTAGTTTTGTCTCTTATTCCTGTTGTAATTTCCCTCTTCTTTTCTCTGTCCTGCCCCTCGTCTTGTTCACTGTTTGATTCTCTGTGGTTTGTAATGTCATTTAAGTCTTTGTAAAGCACTGTGAACTCCATTTGCCTTTAAAACGGTCGTATATAAACGTCAGAATAGGACCTGGGTAGAGTCTGAGTGGTCCTAAATACTGTTTGGTTTTGTTTAGTTCCAGGGCTGAGGTGCGGGAGCCGCCCCCCCACAGCAGGCCCCCCCTGCTCCTGCGGGCCCTGCGCCGCCTCCTTCCCCTCCACTGCTGCTGTTCTCGCTGCTGCTGCTGCTGCTCTGCCTGCTTCCTCTGAGCGAACACGACTACAGCTGCACTCTGTCCAATAACTTCGCCCGCTCCTTCTACCCCATGCTGCGCTACACCAACGGACCCCCGCCCACGTGAGGGCCCTGCCCCCCCCCCCCCCCCCCCCCCCCCCCCACCCGGTGTCCCTGCTGTATTTAAGACTGTTGTATTTATTATTGTCGATGAAGCCATATCAGCGGGTTTGTGGTGTTTATGTTCCACGCTAACGTCTCAGACTCTACGTTTATTTTCAATCTAGTTTGTACTGAAAACCACCACAGTTTGTTACCAAAGCGAGCAGCGAAGACCACCACAGTGACGACACTCGCATTTTCTACTGTTTTCATAGAACGTTTTTGTAACTCCACAGCGTTTCAGACTCGACCTGTGACGTACCAGGTTTTATCTGCCACACGAGCCTTTCACACATTAGAGTTCCTGTTGGGTTTTTCTACTGTAACAAACAAACGCCTGTACATTAATGTTGTATAAATGTATTTGACGTTGACAGAAACATGATGAATGTCCAATCCTGTCGGTTTATTTAAGACAAAAACTGTCCAATAAAGAACTCCAACTAAACCCTCGTCTGTCTCATCATTGGTTCTAATGTTACAAACGTACACACAATGTCTGTATGTATGTATGTACTTACACACATTCATACATACAATCATAGTATGACATCCAAAAATGGACATTTTGGACATGATTCCAAAATTGTCTAAAATGTGACTTCAGATGTTCTAAATGACATAATAAACACTCTGGTGTATTTCTGGTTGATTTAGAACATTTTAAGGTGTTTTTTGAACGTGCGCCAAAAATCCTTTTTTTCATACATACATTCATATGTACATAAACACATACATACATTCATTTATACATACATATATTCATTCATTCACACATTTATACATACATTAATACAAACATACATACATAAATTCATACATACATAAATTCACATATTCATACATACCTACTTAAATGCATACATACATTCATAATACATAAACACATACAGTAAGTTACATACATACATTCATACATAAAGATTTATACATATATTCATATTTAAATTCATACATACATACATAAATTCATACATATATTCATACATACATTCATTCACACATTTAAACATACATACATACATTAATACAAACATACATTAATTTATACGTACAAACATACATGCATTCATACATACATACATACATTAATTTATATATACATACAAAATACATACATACCGTAATACATACATAAATTCACACATATATTCATACATACCTACTTACATGCATACATACATTCATAATACATACATACAGTAAAACTTACATACGTACATACATACATTCATACATACAGATTTATACATACATTCATATATAAATTCATAGATGCATTCATACATTTATACATACATTCACACATAAATTCATACATATATTCATACATACATAAATGCATGCATATATACATACATTCATACAAACACAGATACATACATTCATTCACACATTTATATATACATGTACATGTACAGATGTACATACATACATTCATACATTAATATGAACATACATACATTAATTTATACATCCAAACATACATACATAAATTATACATATATTTATACATACAGTACATACATTAATTTATACATACATACATACATAAATTCACACATATATTCATACATACCTACATACATACATTAATTTATACATACAAACATACATAAATTCATACATCAATACAAACATACATACATTCATACATATATATGCATACATACATTCATAAATTAACACATACATTCATACATACAAACATTCATTCATACATACAGTCATAGATAGATAGATAGATAGATATTCACGAAATTGCTGTTTTTCCATTAGGTTAATTTTTATGCGCAAGTTCTATTCACACAATTTGAGGGTCTGTGGAAAAGCGACAATTGATCTCCAGTTACTGCACTAAGACTTTATACGAGCAGAGAAATAGAATATACGACACTTTTTAAAATAGTTTTCAAAAGCACTAAGACACTAATTAAACCTCTGAGGTGTTTTAAGTTGGTTCTAAACAGTTTTAGTCGTCACCTAATGAACTCAGATTATATTATTTACATCCAGTGACGCTGGTATCTGACATCAGGTGATCGATGCCAAAATAAACTACAATACGTGCAAGGGGCGGGGCTTGTTGTTAAACTTTGTGACCAGTGTTTAAGGTCAAACTGAAGCTGAATTAACTGATGTACCTGAAGAATCCAGACTTAAAGTAAACAGTACCTCCACTCCAGATGTGATCGTCTGCTTCGATCCGTTCACTTTCCTCCGACTCCTGGAAAAAAGACGCAGTTCAACTCATCGACTCATCATTTGAGTGAATTTACAACAAACACATTCAACTCACCTGAACACTGGCTCGTCAGCGATGAACGACGGCATCAAAACCAAACAACGGCAGCAGAAAACCTGGATGTAAGTCAGCGTTTAGACGATAAGAGCAGCTTTAAAGACCCCAAACCCAGTGAAAACAGGAGTCAAAAAGCAGCACCCACAGTGTTTGAAGCCGATTTATTGTGTGAACTGTTACTGATGGAACGTAGAAATTGACATTTTTCATTGACGATAAATGGTTTGACATGATTTTCTGACGTACGTTCATTGAATCTGACATAGAAAAGTGTGTGTTTGTGTGTTTCACAAACGGCAGGAGGAATATTTCCAGTGTGTTCATGCATCGGAAAAAACACAGAACGATGGTGGACGATCCGGAACCAAGACTGAAATCACAGCGACAGACGAGGCTTCATCTGGATTCATTCAAATACGGGTTCGTTTTAACCCTTAAAGACCCAAACATCCACTTTTAACCTAAACCACCTACTGATCTAAACTGTTGAATACCTGTTAATCCACTAATTCTATCAATACATGTAAATAATTGGTGTAAAATACAGTTCATCATCTTTTCGTGGTCATCAGATATGACCTATTTGGACGTTCAGGGGCTCTGTAGTTACTATGGAAACACCGTCATCTTCTACAACATTGATTCACCAGTAAAACCCACGGAGTTGGATCAATAACAGTGGATGGAAACACTGGGTTTATGTTCAGTTAATGAGAGACTGGACTGAAAAGACACTTTTTCCTCCATTTTCTCTGTTTTTAATAGAATAACCCTCAACTTTAATCTGAGCTTTTATGAACATCTACATAATCAGTGATTAAATGTAAGAAAATACCTGATTTTCAATAAAGAATGCAAAATATTGAACATAATATCAGAATAAATGGTGATAAATCATTTTTAAAAAGTTAAAAATACAGATAAACATTGTGAACTGACACAAAAGTAGCTCTGGGTCTTAATGGGATAAAAACTTCACATTCAATAGTTGAAGGATCTGGAGCCAAAGGTTCCTGACGTTGGAAATAAAGTAGAAACTAAAAAATTGAGGGAGATGGATTTAATTCCATTTCTTAGTTTTGGATCTTGTATGAATCTGTTTAAAAGGTTCTGGTTATGTTTCTCTTTTGAATCCCGTCCACAGACACAGCAGTTCAACAGTTCCAGGGGTCGGACAAACTCATCTGGAGGGTCATGTAACAGGGGCGGCGACCAAGAACCACAGACCAAAGCCTATAGTCAGAAAAAAATAAGGGGGGGGGGGCGGCAGCACTCCTGTGTTTGAAAGACTGTTATACTGATGCTCAGTTCAGACCATTAGTGTTTACGCAATTCAGAATCTAGGGTTCGACGGAGGGAGTTAGAACGGGTTAGAACAGCAACCAGACATCAGGACTTCACCTAAATACACTGGTCTGCAAGGAAAATCCTTCCAGAATAAAAGTAATGACATTTTACCACATGAGAGTCACTGATAAAGAAAAATCAAGTCAAAAATGCTGGTTGGCTGAACTTTCCAAGATACAGCCTTGGGTCAAAATGTGAAACTCAAGAATTAACGAGAGAATGAGTTTGACTCAAAAGGAATATTTGTCTCAGAGCTCCAAGATCTACTGCAAACACTGTCTGCACATTAGAATACATTCACTTTACAGGTTCTATTTAGTGGAAGATTTATAAAACTATTAAATAAATGTACATAAACCAATGTATATGTGTAATAACACTTTTTCATATACCTTGAAAACATCAGCAAACCGGCACTTTTGTCATTTATTTTCTAATTAATCTTATTAAAATACGTAACATTTAGCACATTTAATGTGCTGAAGCAAATCATTTCTAAAAAAATTGTAGACCAGTGATAAAGACTTTAAACTGGTTGTTATCGGTTTATAAGGTTTATAGTATGTTCACACCACATCAAATAATACGGTTAACGTTAGAGTTAGGGTTCACGCTAGGGTTAGGGGTTAGGGTTAGGGTTGATGTTTTCTTATTAATGAAGTGTTTTTCTTCCTCACTGACGCTAAAAAAAAACTTCATAAAAATCACTTTTCTGCAGGTTCACCAACTGGAACAAAACTATAAACATCAGCATCGATTATCTGGGATCAGTCAGCTGGTTTTACTTGAGTCTGGTTTAATCATCTGTAAGTCTGATTTATTTAACCTTTAAATACAGTCTACTCTCATTATACCGCCAACTTCTGTTCACGGCCAAATTGGCGGTATAGCGAAAATGGCGTTACAACGGTTGCGTCCATAATGTGCATGTCTTTACTATATGATGTCTATGCTGCCTCCGTTAACCCGTTCTAATTGCGTTTCTAAATAAATCTTGATTCTGTTATGTTGTAAGGGTCATTTAAAGGGGAAACATTTTAAGCATTATTATACCGTGTCGGGAAATGACACCCATCATCTTGAGGCTTTGGCTTAATCCCACGTCCTCTTCCCGACATCCTGACCTACTGAGTGTTCTGCGATAAATGAACGGTGGCCGTTCCGTAGACCTACTCGTAGCTTGTCGCGATCAGCGTCTGGCGCGTTTGTTTCGGTGCATTGTTAAAATTTATGTGTACTCGATGGCAATCACGCTGGCGGTATAACGGTCGGGAAATCAATGGTATAAGTGTTGTTTGTGCATGGAACTGGGGGCGGATGGCGATAGGCGGAAATGGCGGTAGCTAATGGAATAATGCATTGGGATTTTTGTGTAATGGTTTTGGTCGGGTGAGCGAAAATGGCGGTATATTGGCGGGCGGTTTAACGAGAGTAGACTGTAGTTTGGGTTTACAATCTTTTACAGTCACTTTACCAAATCTTAGTCTGTTTTAACATCTTTTAGGTTAGTTTTACCATTTTTATACTGGTTTTACTATCTCTTATACTGGTTTTATCAAGCATTTGTCTGTTAAAACCATCTCTTAGTTTGGCTTTACAGAACAGAAAACAGAGGGGATTAGTGGTTTTACTGTGGCTGTTTTCAGTTTAAAAACAGAGCTAAGCTAACAAAACTACCGTAAGCTAACAAAGCTAAGCTAACAGAGCAAAGCTAACAGAGCTAAGCACCAACTTCAAAAACGCCACCTGCTTAAACCTGCCTCAGCAGGTGTAGCTTATATACAGATACATCTACAGTCACGGAAAAAATCATTAGACCATCAAAAGTCATCAAAAACAGTGGTTCTGTGATCCAGTCCTAACTCCTGTGTGTGTCATGTGACTAAAACAGACAGAAAAGAAAACATGGAATGTCTAAAAGCACTGTTTTGTCAGTACAATGTCATAAATACTGATGGAAGAACTGAAGTGATTTTGGTTTTTATCAAGAAAACATGTTAAATGGATAGATATCAGCTCTGAAATTAAACTACTATGAGATATTCTTATTGTTTTCATTATATTTGTCCAAACAAAAGAACCTTTAGTTGGTGCAGGCGTTAAAATGAACAAGAAACTGAAGAAAACAAAGGGGTGGTCTAATTTTTTCTACAACAGTATAGTGTGTGAGTGCATATGTTTTCCTATGTAAGTTGTGACCTGTTGTTTGTTACATATGTTTAAACATGTTTGTAGTAAAAAAAAAAAAAAAAAAGTATAAAAAAACAGAGCTAAGCTAACAGAGCTAAGCTAACAGATCTATATGTAAGCTATCAGCACTTGAACATTCTAAGACAGTGTTATTTTGAGCGGCTGTTAAACTAAGGGTCTGAGTTTTAGTTGGATGAGTAAATCTGGTGGTTTTGCTGGTGTCCGGTCTAAACTACGGTGTTTCTGGTTGGTTTCGTCCAGTTTCTGTCGTCCGAGCCTCGTGTCTCAGTGTAAAGTCAGCCTTGGTTGAACCAGATTCACAGAGAATAAAGCAGTTTAACAGTCGTCTCTTTTCAAGGCCACGTTCTTCTGTTTGACACGTAGTTTTTGTACAAAGAGTAGAAAATCCCAGAAACAGGCACGATTCCAACACCACGGACACCAGGACGAGCAGGAAACACCGCGGTGGTCGAAAAACGCGCGCGGGCGATGGCGGCGACGTTACACGGCGGTGAAAAAGAGATAGAAAGTGTTTATCAAAAAGAGCATCAACTGTCCACGTCAACACCAAGGGCACGGTCACGACAAATACTTACGCGCACGAAATATACGTTCAATCAAAGAAAGAAAAACAAACAAACCAAAAAAAGACTAAAAACATCTGAACCAGAAAAACTTTACCTCACAACAGCACTGGGTTTGGGTCAGGTTTTTGTTTCCTTTTTTGTGAAATGGTGGAAAGTCATTAAGGCTCGTTTTGTTTCAGTCCAACGCCGTTTCCATGACGACCCGATCCGGGATGATGAAGTCCGTCGGTTCGACCGAAGGACCGGCGTCGTCCGGATCCAGAGGCCACGACTCCACGAAACTGTGAAGACGCAAAAAAAAACCCGGTGAGGTTATGATCTTGTATTTTAAATCAGGTGGGCGGGGCTAAGACGTTTGTTGTGGTTAACGGGGGTTTTTCACACATGACCGCAAACGGTTTAAAATGACTGACGGTGTGTCGCTTCTTCCAGTTTGCTTGTCAACAGTGGCTGAGGCCACATCGAAGTGTCCCTGCTGTGTGTCCCAGTGTACATCCAATAAACAAATACTGAAGTTTTCATGGTTTTCCTTCAGATTTAGATGAGAAGAAGAAATGGGTCGTCACAATTCAGCGAGATGAGGAGCCGCACTTCAGAAGAAGAAGTGACACAAGTCAGTTACTTCAAACTGTTTCCAGGTCATGTCTGAAAAAAACCCATTTACTTCTTCTTAGTTGTAATAGTACTTACATACTTGTATTATTACTTACATGTCATTGTTACAACTATTACCATTATCACTTTAGAATGTTATCTGTTATTATATTGCATATATATATATATATTATATATATGCTTATATATATATTATATATATCATATATATATATATATATATATATATATATATATATATTATATATATACAGGGTGGGGAAGCAAAATTTACAATATTTTGAGGCAGGGATTGAAAGACAGTGTATGACCAATTAGTTTATTGAAAGTCATGAGAATTTATTTGCCACAAGAAAATGGACATAATAGAAAATGTTTTTATTCTATGTGTCCTCCTTCTTTCTCAATAACTGCCTTCACACACTTCCTGAAACTTGTGCAAGTGTTCCTCAAATATTCGGGTGACAATTCTCCCATTCTTCTTTAATAGTATCTTCCAGACTTTCTCGTAATAGTTTTGCTCATAGTCATTCTCTTCTTTCCATTATAAACAGTCTTTATGGACACTCCAACTATTTTGAAATCTCCTTTGGTGTGACGAGTGCATTCAGCAAATCACACTGTTGACGTTTGCTTTCTGATTACTCATATGGACAAAAGTTCTGAAAGGTATGGATAATAGTGTGGTAGGATTATGACATCAATATATGTTTGGTTTCAAAACGTAGTGCCTGCTGAGAAAAAACAACTAAATGTTCATTGTAAATTTTGCTTCCCACCTGTATATATAATGCATATATCCTGGCATCCCTCCATTGGCTCCCTGTGTGTTTTAGAATTGATTTTAAGATTTTACTGATTACTTTTAAAGCCCGAATGGGTCTGGCCCCAAGTTATATAGATGACATGTAGTTACCTACGAGCCAGTACGCAGCCTTAGATCCTGGGGGGGGCAGAGGGCTCCTGGCTGTTCCAAAGTCGAGGCTTAAATCTAAGGGTGAGCGGGCCTTTTCCATCAGGGCCCCTCGACTTTGGAACAGCCTGCCTGAGAGATAAGGCTTGTGGAATCGGTGGCATCTTTTAAATCATTCTTAAAACACACTTTTACAGACTGCTTTTATGTGATGTTTGTCCCTTTTAATTTCAATTTTAAATTTTTTAAATTTGAAGCTTATCCTGTTTGATTGTTGGTTTATATTCTCATACATGCTGTTTTGTTTTATCTCACACTTTATTTTGCATTAATTTAACAGCATATGTTACGTTTACCCCTGCCCTCTTATTCCGATTCATTTAATTATTCTTAGTGTCATGTTTCTGCATTGTTGTACACATGTCTCTTATTGTGTTGCTTCTGTTTTAGTGTTTTTTACTACATCTTGTATCCTGCTGTTGTGCCTTTACTTGTTGTCAAAAGCACTTGTAAACTTTTGTTTTTTAAAAGGCACTATATAAATAAAGCTATTATTATTATATTAGTAGTAGTAGTATTAGTATTAGTATTATCATCTGCATATAATTTATAATATAACATAATTACTTATCTATTACTTATTATTATTACTACTTTATTATTTATTCTTCTAGTTCTTTCTAAGGTGTAATTGCCTGTTTTTAAATAGTGTTTTTATGGTTACTATGACTACTGGAACCTTTATCTCCTATTGGTCCACCCCAAGGGGATCAATAAAATCTATCCAATCTAACTCATCTATCTAAGATAATTAATCTATCTAATCTCCTCTCCCCCTTTTCTGAGGTCATGTAGATCGTCTCTTACTTGTTTCCTCCTGCAGACATGTGAGCCACCACTAAACTCTGAGATGGATATGGAGGCGTGGTCTGGAGGGGCGGGGCCTGCAGGTGTCTGTCCAGGATCTGGGTTTCAGCCGGTCTGTGCAGAGGCGTGGCGGGCGGCGGGCGGCGGGTCTGCGGCGGGGCTGGGGGGTCGGGGGCCGGGGTAGGGCTGCTGGTCGGAGGAGGAGTCGGAGCCGGGGGAGGACGAGGAGGCTGGCTACTGCTGGACGTGTTGGCGTCGAGCAATCTCCAGGAGGAGGTCGTAGACCAGGACCACGTTCTTCCTTCATGGGGACAGGTGGTCCATGCCTTTGTTACTGAGCAGACCAGACACACAAGGACAGCATTAGATTAACACTGGGGGGGGCATATTTATACAGGGTGTGTGTGTGTGTGTGTGTGTGTCAATTATACAGTGTGTGTGTGTGTGTCATATTTATACAGTGTGTGTGTGGTGTGTGTGTGGTGGTGTGTGTCATATTTATACAGTGTATGTGTGTGTGTGTGTGTGTGTATTATTATACAGTGTGTGTGTGTGTCATATTTATACAGTGTATGTGTGTGTGTGTGTCATATTTATACAGCGTGGTGTATGTTTGTGTGTGTCATATTTATACAGCCTGTGTGTGTGTTTGTGTGTGTGTCATATTTAACAGCCTGTGTGTGTTTGTGTGTGTGTGTCATATTTTTACAGCGTGTGTGTGTGTGTGTGTCAATTTATACAGCGTGTGTGTGTTTGTGTCATATTTATACAACGTGTGTGTGTTTGTGTGTGTGTCATATTTATACAGTGTGTGTGTGTGTCATATTTATACAGTGTGTGTGTGTGTGTTTGTGTGTGTGTGTCATATTTATACAGTGTTGTGTGGGTGTGTGTGTCATATTTATACAGTGTGGGTTGTGTGTCATATTTATACAGTGTATGTGTTGTGTGTGTGTCATATTTATACAGCGTGTGTATGTTGTGTGTGTGTCATATTTATACAGCCTGGTGTGTGTTTGTGTGTGTGTGTCATATTTATACAGCCTGTGTGTGTGTGTGTGTGTGTCATATTTTTACAGCGTGTGTTTGTGTGTGTGTGTCATATTTATACAGTGTGTGTGTGTGTTTGTGTGTCATATTTATACAGTGTGTGTGTGTTTGTGTGTGTGTCATATTTATACAGCGTGTGTGTGTTTGTGTGTGTGCATATTTATTCAGTGTGTGTCTGTTTGTGTGTGCATATTTATTCAGTGTGTGGTGTTTGTGTGTGTGTCAAATTTATACAGCGTGTGTGTGTGGTTTGTGGTGTGTGTCATATTTATTCAGTGTGTGTGGTTTGTGTGTGTGTCATATTTATACAGGGTGTGTGTGTATGTGTGTGTGTGTCATATTTATACAGCTTGTGTGTGGTTGTGTGTGTGTCATATTTATACAGCGTGTGTGGTGTTTGTGTGTGTGTCATATTTATTCAGTGTGTGTGTGTGTGTCATATTTATACAGGGTGTGTGTCATATTTATGCAGCGTGGTGTGGTGTTTGTGTGTGTGTCATATTTATACAGGGTGTGTGTGTGTGTGTATGTGTGTGTGTCATATGTTATGCAGCGTGTGTGTGTTTGTGTGTGTGTCATATTTGATACAGCGTGTGTGTGTGTGTCATATTTATACAGCGTGGGTTGTGTGTGGGTGTGTCATATTTATACAGCCGTGTGTGTGTGTGTCATATTTATACAGCGTGGGGGTGTGTGTGTGTGTGTCATATTTATACAGCGTGGATGTGTGTGTGTTGTGTGTGTGTGTGTCATACTTTACAGTGTGTGTGTGTGTCATATATACAGTGTGTGTGATATTTATACAGGTGTGTTTGTTATTTATACAGCGTGTTTGTGTGTGTGTGTCATATGTATACAGGGTGTGGTTTGTTATATTTATACAGTGTGTGTGTATGTGGTGTCATATTTATACAGGGTGTGTGTGTTTATTTATATAGTGTGTTTTTTATATTTATACAATGTGTTTGTGAGTGTGGTATGTGTGTGTTATATGTATACAGTGTGTTTGTTATATAATATATATGGGCGTGGCCTACCTGACGTGGCGGATGTGCGACAGCAGCATGGTCAGGTGACCCAGGCGGAGGGTCTGCTGTTGGCTGGACAGGCCCAGTTTGGAGATGGCCCAGACCAGGGCGTCGATGACGGCGTCCAGCAGACGCAGCAGCTTGTTCCTGCTCTCCAGCTCCTCTGCGGTCTGAGGAAACTGGTGCACAGATCTGGAACAGACGGACAGCACAAAGACGCCGTTCTGGTTTTTATTTGGTTTATTTGTATTCATGTTGTTGGTTGTTTGGTTCATTTTGATTTATTGTGTATTTTCCACATTTTGATTCTTTATTTGTTCAGTTCAGTTTATGTTGTTGCTTATTTGTTGTGTTTTTTTCATGGGCTCAGCTGGCTGACAGGCAGCTGTCTGTACCGATAAGGCAGCAGCCGACACCAGCTGGGCTCCCAGTCACTGCCCACTTTTCTGACACCTTTGTATCCTCTTTTATTTGGACATTTTACCCAGGAGTATCTCACGCTACTTTCTTTTTTTTTTTTTTTCTACTTGTCCTGTCCAGCGTCCTAACATCAGAGTGGTAGTCTGGCTCCTTTTGGCGCTGAACAAATCTGCTTTGCCAAGGGCAACTTCACAAAGTATATGAAGCACCCTTTCATATTCTACTGTGTTTATTAGGAGTTTGCAGAACCACGTTTTGATGCCGGATCTGATATGGGGGGGGGGGGGGGGGGGGGTGCAAGAGAGAAGAAGGTGCTTATTTGGTTCATTTTGTTGATTATTTTGATCATTTTTGTTCTTGCGATTATTGTACGGTTAATTTTTCTTAGTCACTTCAGTTATTTTTGACCATTTTTGCTTTGCTTGGGTTCATTTCTTCAATTATTTGATCATTTTTATAAATTTCACTGATCATTTTTGTTTATTTCTTCAATTATTTGTAAACATTTTGTGCAGTTTGTTGCATGTTGGTTCCTTTGCTGCTCATTTCTTAGGTTTTGTTTATTTTCTTGTGTATTTTGCTAATTTTGTTTCATTCTGGAGTATTTTGTTGTTTATTCTGTTCATTTTGTTCTTTATTTGGTTCATTTAAGTGACTATTTACTTTGGGTTCATTTTTTAAATTATTTTTGATAATTTTTCGTTAATTTCATTGATTATTGGTTCTTTTTGTTTATTTTTGTTTCTTATTCTGTTTATTTTGTCGATTAGTCTTTTTCCTCATTCTTTTATTTTTCCCAGTCCTGAGGTTGTGCTTTTGTGTTTATTCTTTTAGTTCTTATGTGTAAATGTCACTCAGGTCTAGTTTTAGACCTGGTTTCTTCTTCTTCTGTCTGTGTTTCCAGGTCTAATCCCAGACCTGGTTCTGGTTCTGAACACTAGAGGGCAGTAAAGAGCAGGTCCATCCATCAGTCTGTCCTCCCCCTGTGGGACAGAGGACACATACAGGAGTACAAATCTCCTAAATCCTCCCTGTTCTCGTGGTTTCAGACTCCATTTCACTTGTTGCGTAACGTGTTCTGTTTCTGAGTCAACACAGACACACAGTTGGGTAAGAACCGCTCAGCTCACACAGAGGTCAATGACCTCAGACAGACCTGACCTAAGGAAGCCGCCGGACGCCGTGACCGCCGGCGAACGCACGAGGGGTCAGAAAACACCTGCGGCACGGTGACAAAGTCCGACTGTTACAGGTCGATATGTCGGGAAACGGGTTCAAAGGTCAAAGAGATGAACCTGGAACTGATTCTATAAAGTTCAGCTGCAGCGAAAGATGCACGAGACACACGACACATCTGGAAAATAACAACATGACGCCCGGTCTTACAGTAAAACAGACAGAATAAAGTCAAATAATATAATAATATCAGCAGAATCTGACTCCTGTGGTGGAACATTCATTCATTCATTCATTCATTCATCTTCTGAAGCCACTTCATCCTCACTAGAGGTGTGGGGGCGGAGCCTATCCCAGTTACCTCTGGGTGAAGGCGGGGCTCACCCTAAAGGAGTCACCAGTTCATCACAGGGCCGACAACTAATCACTTTCACATTCACACCTATGGGCATTTTTTATAGATTAACCAGTGAACCAATCAGTGAATGTCTCTGGATGGTGGAGGAAGTTGGAGAACCCAGAGAGAACCCACACAAACACATGGAGAACATGCAAACTCCACACACAAAGGTCCCTGGGTTGGTGCTGGAACATTATTAATATTAATAAAATAATAATCATATTATGAACATTCATGTAAACTGCTGAATTTAATTCTAATGTGCGATGTAACAGATTTAAGTCAAACTAAAATTTAGCAAATTCTTTTTTTACTTATTATCTTCAGTTTTGTTAATTTTGTTGCTTATTTCATTCATTTTGGCTCAATTTTTTTTTTTTTTTTTTTTGCTTATTTTGTTCAATTGTGTTCTTTTTGTTACTTATTTTGTTCATTATTTTCTTCATTTTGTTGCTTATTTTGTACAATTTTGTTGCTTATTTTATTAATTTTGTTTCTTATTTTCTTCAATTTTGTTGCTTGTTTGTTCATTTCTGTTCATTTTGTTACTTATTTTCTTCAATTTTATTCATTTTGTTGCCTATTCAGTTTTGTTCACTTTGCTGCTTATTTTGCTCATTGTTGCTTGTTTTGTTCATTTTGTTGCATATAAGTTTATTTTTGGATATTTTTAGGACGTCATTATGTGCTTCAGGAAACACTTTTCCTGATTTTTCTGATGTTTTATAAACCAAACTATTAAACTGATTGATGTAAAAAGCAGTTATAATACAAAGACATTATTGGATTTCCCATGATGCCAAATTGTATCAGATTTACAGGTGATTCAACAGTCGTTAACCTCGGTCAGTATCATGTGTTACAGATGTGTCCACCGTCACTGACCCACTTAACTCCCATTATTTGTCAGATTCCACTACAAGGCCGAGTGGACAGACTTATACAACACCCAAAAACAAACGGATGCCGTTTAATGGAACCCGAGACTCACTGGAGTTGAGGAGGATCATGGCCTTCAGACAGACGTACTCCTCCCTCTGAAGCTTCAGCTCCCGGAACCGAGACGTGGCAGCGAGGAGCATGTCGAAGATCTCCATGATGCCCTCCACACACTGGCCCTCCTCCCTGGAGGAGAAACAAGAAGAGGTGAGGAGGAGGAGAAGAGGAGAACAAAGGAGAGGAGGAGGAGGATGAAGTAGGAAGAGGAGGACAAAGAGAAGGAGGAATAGGAAGGGGAGGAGGAAGAAGGAGAGGAGGAGGGCTTCCTCTTAAAAAACTGTACAAATGTGAATAAATAACCTGATATTTCTTCAGAAATATAAGTGTAATTTTTACCATATTCTGTCTCAGTTTATCATTTACACATTTACAAACATTTAAAAACAGGCAGAATATTGGTACAGTTACACTGATATTTAAGACATTCAGGTTGTTCATGTTGTTCCCTTTAGGGAATAACATAATTTATAAAGGATAGTTTATAAATGTAAACATTTACATGTTTCATGTTTTTTACATTAAAACAAAGAGATACCTTTGCATTTTTCATTCTTTAAAGGTTATTCTGTTTTTATTTGACTGGTTCTGACCCACTTTGGATCATATTGGTCTGAATGTGGAACCTGAACTAAAATAATTTTAACACCATTGATTGTTTACATCTTCAGTGTAGTTTTTTTCATTTCACACATTCATCCATTGGACCAGACTGTTCCCTTCAGTGGACTGGGTTTGGTCCCCGGGTCGTATGTTTGACACCCCTCATGTAGATTCTGACTAATATTTCAAACCTCCTGCTTGTGTCTAAAGGTGTGTGTGTGTGTGTGTGTGTCCACCAGTGGGCTGGTGCAGTGTTTGACCTTTCTTTGCCCACTACCACGGAAACCGTCCCCACAGCCTTCGTTAACCTTGGTGTGTTCTCATAACACAGTGTTATTTTCTCTGTGGACTCGTCCACGTCGGCCTGAAGTCGCCTTCTCTCCTTGGACGACGGAGGAAAACATCCGCCGTGTAAATCCACCCGTGAACACAACAGCGTCCTCCACTCCACGGCTGCAGTTCACAGCTTTGGTTTAAAATTCATGAAATATTTATGAAAAACGTTTTGTGTCTGAACGACTCAGTTCATGATGTTGGAGGTGAAAAGTTCTGAACGATGACAGGGACAGAGTCTAGAGTTTTGTCTCCAATCAACACTTTTCAGAAGCATTCTATGAACAGATGTGAGGAATCTGACAAATATTGGTTAATGCTGTTTATTCTTCAGTTCACTGAATAAATTATCATGACATCGATGACGCCTGCGCTTGGATCCACATTCAACACATTCACCATCCCATCAGTCCACACCGACACTCACTGGTTTAATCAGTTCTGTCTTTGTTATTCACTATTAAACTAAAACTGGAACAGAAATACAGTGTTTCTATAAAGGAGGATTAACAGGCACCAACAAACTAAACACAACATTAAAGAAGGCACAGGTCAGATACAGGCCATCAGATTAAATGAGTTACTTCTCTCAGGAGTCTTTTTTTGTTTTTCTTTGGTTTTTTTTGGCAATAAAAGTGTCAGAAAATGACTTTTTTTGCCAATTCTTTTGCATCTTTTTCAGGAAAAACTGAACTTTCAACATCTGGTTATTAATTATCATTATTATATGTGATAAATGCCTTAAAACAGTCTGTTCTAGCAAAAAAATTAAATAAAAAGATTTGGATATATATTCTATATATTAGTGCTGTCAAATGATTAAAATTTTAATCAGATTAATCACAGGGTTGCTGTGGATTAATTTCGATTAATCACGATTAAATATCATTCATTTTTAATCTATATTAATCGTTTTTCATTTTGCATGAGCAAACAGACTGAAGAAAGAAGAGAACATATCTGAACTTAACATGTTTGTCACAAACTGGGCAATGCATTAGCTGAAGCGCTAGCAGAATCCAGACTAACGTATGCTCGGCATTAATGTGGTATTTGAAGCTGGGAGTGCTTTGGTCAACTGTTCCGTCTTGGGTTTTTTTGTCCTCATGTTTCCATCCAGAGGGCCAGTGTGCAGTCTTCATCTTTATGGGTTGGTTCTGCTGCCTGTCACTATCGGATCAACTGAACATTTGTTGATGTGTGTTAACGCTAACTGTTCTTGGACAAACTGACCCAAATATGTTGGCAGAGACTTTCAGTCATTCTGCGCTGCAGATGGGTTCATGGAGTTAAACTTTTTACTCAGATTAATCAGTTTAGGAAGATGATAAGCGGAAAAAAAAAAAGAAAATACAACAGGTGGTGGAAACTCAAACTAACCTGGGAGTGTTGGTGGAAAAGGGGCTTTTAACTCGTTAACTCTGATATTAACTACCTCATTTACTGTTGTTAACTTCCGTTAACTCCACTATTAACGCCCTCATTAACTCTGTCATTAACTCTGTTGTTAACTTCGTCATTAAGTCCTTCGTTAACTCCCTCATTAACTGTCATTAACTCCCTTTTAACTCTGTCGTTAACTCCATTATTAACTCCCTCTTTAACTCCATCATTAACTCTGCCATTAACTCTGTCATTAACTCCCTCTTTAACTCTGTCGTTAACTCCATTAACTCCCTCTTTAACTCCATCATTAACTCTGCCATTAACTCCCACTTTAACTCTGTCGTTAACTCCATTAACTCCTCTTTAACTCCATCATTAACGCTGGCATTAACTCCCACTTTAACTCTGTTGTCAGCTCCGTTATTAACTCCCTCGTTAACTCCATCATTAACTCTGCTATTAACTCCCTCATTAACTCCGTCATTAACTGCCTCATTAACTCCATCCTTAACTCTGCTATTGACTCCCTCATTAACTCTGTCATTAACTCCATCATTAGCTCCCTCTTTAACGCCATCGTTACCTCTGCTGTCCTACACTTCCTGCGGTTCCTGAATGCACCATTACTTCATGTTTACTGTGAAAACAAAAGGTGACGTTTGGAAATAGTCGAGCGCTGTCTGGACAAAGTTGAAGGTCGGAGATAAAAGAGGAATCAGAGGAGTATCTGGAACCCACCCAGTCCATATCTTTACCGTTTCAAGGCCTGAATGAAGCCGTTTATCGTGCGATGGCGACTTGTCATCACTTTGTGGGAAGATTATAGCATAAAAAGTGTCAATGTTATGGTTAGAGATACGACGGCTGCACATGAGACTGAAAGTTCACCGGCGTTCACTGTAAACGCTGCCTTTATTTACCTCATGTCAGGACAGAACCAGGCTTTTATTACTCAACACTATTATTGCACACCAGTGTGCCAACAGATTACTTAAGTTTGGTTTTAAACTTTGGCTTTTGGAAGCTGAAGCACAATGTTTTATGAGTCAAGTATGCAAACAATGTGTCCTGGCAACGGAGAAGAAAAGGAGTGAAAATAACAAAGAATAAATAAACTGAACAAATACATAATTGATGCTCTGTTTAAAGAAGGATTGATTTAAGGACAAAATGAGACATGTTTCATGGATAAAACATGTGTGTAACAGGTTTCAACCAGTTTTACACCTCCTATCAGAGATTTAACACCAACTGTGTGATTGATCACTGATAAACATTAGTGATTATTGGAAACATATTGGTTTGGTTTTGTGGTTTTATTGAACTGTGAAACACAAACTGTTCATTAATACACATTTAAAAGACTGAAGTTAATTCATCTACAAAAAAACTTTTATCATCATTATTATATTTGATATTGTTATAACTTTTACTATTTTTACTTTTATTATTATTTCTATTCTTATTTATTTCTTACAGGTTCTTATTAATCATTTTATTTTTGTGTTTTCAATTGTATGGCTTTTAATCTATTCTTGTATTTTAGTGTTTTATTTGGGTTTAATTTATTCTTCTGTATAGCACTTTTTTTCTTTTTTGTACAGTCTTTAAATCTATTTCTGTATTTTATTCTTCTATTTTTGGTTTTTAATTATTCTTCTGTACAGCACTTTGGTCCACTGCAGTTGTTTTAAAGTGCTTTACAAATAAAGTTGGATTGGATTCTATTTTTTTTTTTTATATATAGTTTAAAAACAAAACAAATACTTTTGTCCATATAGTTTACATTCAAATGAAAGGATCTGGTGGAATTTAAAACAACACAAATATTATATAAAGCAATACATAAGAGACTTCCAAGTAACATATAGGCTTTTTCCTACTTCATTTATGACCAAGTGTTGTTAAATCTGCACTGCGACTCACAATTTTAACTGTTTTGATTGATTCAACATTAAATTCTTCATTTTAATCAGGACAGTTTTTAGCTTTTGTTTTGACTGTTCATGATGATTTGAGATAAAAACATTAATATTAATAACTAATATATTTATCCCAATATAAAACTACATATATTATGAACTATATTAGTCAGTGACGTGCAGTCAGAGGAGGCAGGGGAGGCAGAGCCTCCCTTGTCAATCTTGAAAAGAAAAAAAAACTTGACTATGACATATAATAAATGTTGATAGTTGTCAGCTGGTATGTCCTATAAACTCATTTTCCATTCAAATCCAGTATTGTTATTTTTTTTTTTTTTTGTCAATTAGAATAGCAGAATTTCCGCATGCCCCGCTCAAATACAGGGAGGAGATGTGCCGTGAGGCAGCGCTGTGCTGTGCCTCCAGGAGAACTGTCTCCTCCCCTCATGAACTCTGCTGGTACCCGATGAAAATATTGCGTCGCTGTCCGTCTGTATATCGCAGTTAAAATGCTTTCAAACACTCTGATTATATGCTCTATCCTTCCATAATCTGCATAACGTATGGAATGTATTTCTGTATGTGTTTAGGCTCGCAGATTAATCATAAAACCGCAGTGAAAAAGTCACTAGGGGAGGCAAACAGTACCCCTGCCCCATTATAGATGGTGCCTGTGAGTCCACAGATTCATGCGCTTATAATCTTCTTCGTTCTTTTTTACACACTTTAATTCACCAGGATCGGCGCATGGATTTCATGTACAAATAAAGGTAAGACCATAAACTTTTTTTATTTTTAGTTTGAAATGGCTCTTTTGAAGATTTCCTGTTGAGTTCCTGCCAGTCTACCTATGCTGACTTGATGCAGAGCCCATATACCCAGGCCGTTCCTTTTGCTCACTCTCTCTATTCCAGTTTCTCAGGCCACCACATATTTGTAGATCTGGCTCTGAAACAGTCAGTGCCTCCCCAGCCATGAACCCCACTACACGTCACTGATATTAGTTATTATTGTTTTGTATCCCAGACCCCTGTTAGAAAAGAAACACCTGGATTCAACATGTCCACATACTTTTGTCCATTTGTGTATGAATTAGACAGTTATGAGACTAACGCATGAGATCATGTCAAATAAAACACTATTAACATGTATGAAAACGTGTCCAAAATGCTGATTTCACCATAATAAATACAGTAAATCCACTGTTGCATTAGTTATTTAAAACTCTTTAAAATCATATTTTAGTCATGTTTTTAGCTGTTGTTTTGACTGTTTCTTATTCTTGTTTTAACTTATTTATTTTTTTATCTTTTCTGCACTTTCCTTGTGTTTAATGTTTTATTCTGATATTTTCCTAGTATTAGTCTGTGATTTTTAGGTAATTTTATGTGTTCTATGCCTTTGTAAAGCACTTTGAACTGCCTTGTGTATGAACGGTGCTACACTAATAAATTTGCCTAAAGAGACACAATGACAGTCGTTCACTGTGTGACCTTTTTTTTCTTTTTTGTTTGACTTATTGTCTTCAATATTTTGGAGTGTTCTGTTTAAATTTGTAATTTTTTTTGCCTTTTGTTTACCTTTATATTTCATTCCTGCTTATGTTTGAAATAACTTATCATTTTCATCATCATTGAGGTTTTATTTGTGATTTTTGGGATGTTTCTGATCCTCACCTGTTGAGTTGAAGTCTGGAGAGAAGATGAGTTTTCCGGGATGATCCACCGACCTCCACATCAGCCCCAGCATCAGGATCTCCAACCAGCAGCACTTCAGCAGGTGGATCTGATCGGCCAAGCACAGCTCCACGAAACCTGAACAGAGGCAGCGCTGGGGTTAGACCAGGTACGAGGCTTTTGCACGACGCAAAAAATACAAAATACAACATCATTACAGGAGGTGGTAGGGTTTGGAAATATAGAGTCAGGTCCAGGAAGTCTAAGGATCAGAATCACTGACCTACATTTAAATATTTCAAATTATTATTTTCATTATTTTACAACAATATTTCCGAAAAGGGCCCGAGTGACGTTTCAGTTTGTTATGTCAACAAGTGGACTGTGTTTATGATGGATTCATCTTCGAAGTTGTTCACTGTAAGGGAAGGGATTCAGGTGTGTAAGGACCAAGGTTATTATCGTTAACGAAAACTAACGAAATGACGAAAACTAGAATTGGCAAAACATTTTTGTTAACTGAAATAAATAAAACTATAATTAAAAGAAAAAAACGATAACTTAAACTGTATTGTGTGCTTACAAAATTAACTAAAACGGATAAAAATTATGGATAAAATTCCCTTCATTTTTGTCTTTGTCAATGTCGGATTGATATGAAAGTGATTTATTTTGCTCTAGCAATTTTAGCTAGCAGCACCATACAATACTTCACGGTCCGTCACTTGTCGTCACTTGTGGTTTCCAGTCGTCTTCTGGTCCCCACTCTACCTGGAAACATGGAGACTAAAGTTGGAAGAAAGCAGCAGAGTCCTGTCTGGAATTTATTTGAATACGACGGAGAAGAAGAGAAAAGATACGACAAAACTAAATTAATACTAAACCAAGCATTTAGAAAAAAATGAAAACTAATAAAAACTAGCAAACCTGCTCTAAAACAAATTAAACTAAGTGAATTAGAGAAAAAAAGTCAAAACTACATAAAACTAAACTATCATGAAAAATCCAAAACTATTACAACCTGGGTAAGGATGGAAAGACTAAAGGATCACTGATAATTAGGATATGACTGGGGTTGGACACATATGAAAAAAGAGACAGATCTGTCTTGGCGGAGGTCTGTGCTCTCCGAGTGCTTCTAGTACACCATGTGATTGGACTATTAAAGATCACAGTTAACAAACCACATCTGTTAATATCTGTTTTCAAGCCACAAAGGCTGACAGAGATGAAATGGATTTGGTTTTAAATTAAAAATAAGCAGTAGTCTTGTTAAGTAGAATGCATTTGATGAACATTTGTATGTTGTTTGTCAGTTTATTCAGTAAATATTGCTGCTTGTGTTGAGATGCTGTATGTGGCTGTAGTTGAAGGAGAGCTGCAGAGTGGTGTTTGTTGGTTTCATGCTTTAGTTTCATTCATTCTCTACGTCTGATCTAAGTGATTTAGTTCATCTGTAAATTATTCATCGAAGTTGAAGTTTTGAAAATGAGTTTTTAAACTGAATAAAAACAATGAAACAAAAACACACAAAAAAACCAGCATCATGTTCATAAAAAACACTACAGTAAAACCTTCAAACTCATCCCATCTAAACTGTCAGATAGTTCTTACTGACCTGTCCCGTGTTTTTTTTTTTTTTTTTTAAGGTCTTTCTCAAAGCAGACAATGCAAACTTTTTTCATTTATGTATGACCAAAAAAAAAAAAAAAAAAAAAAAAAAAAAAAAAAAGAAAAAAAAAAACACTCGTGGAAAAAGGTCTTTTTACTCGTGCGTCTTTGTGATCCTGTCACATTAACGCCTCTCCTGAAGTTTCCTGCTGAGCTCAACACTGACAGAAAAGGACAAGAAAAGGGAACAGAGGGAAGTGTGTAAAAGAGGGAAAAGACAGAGACTGAAGAGCAACAGGGACTGTCACATTTCAGCCACAAATCCACAAATTCTACTGGTTGGAGCAGGAGGACATTTGTCGTATCTTATAGTAATGGAACAAGATAGAAACGTCATTTTAATACTTGATAATAAGAGCAAATTAACAAAAAATAAACTCAATGCTGTATTTGCTTCTACATTCAAACATTTTACATCTCAGGATAAAGAAATAAGGTAATAACAATGAGAGGAATTACAGCTTTCAGCTCTAAAATGTCACTTTAATCATTATTTTAATCACCAGTAGGGGTCAGTCTGGCATCCTGAACACACTGAGAGCGACTAAAACCACCAACAAATCAACACTGTGTATCCTCAGACTGTATCACTCACTGAATAAAGTTCAAACCAGTATCAAACACGGTAACAATAAACTAAAAGGTGGAAGAAATTTAGATAAACATAATGTGCCTGCACTTGAAAACCCTTGGCCTTCAGTCCACACTAAAGTTTTTGCATGTATGGACAGACAGACGGACAACAAACTAATGACAATACCCTGCAGCGAGGGCTGAGAGGAATGAAACCAAACTAGAAGATGGCTACACCCAACTAAAGGACGGTTAAACTAAAGCAGGGATGTCCTATCCTGGTCCTCGAGGGCCAGTATCCTACTGTTTTAGATGTTTCCCTCTTCCAACACACCTGACGGTCATTATCAGGCTTCTGCAGAGCTTGATGAAAGGCTTATCAATTAAATCAGGTGTGTTGGAAGAGGGATACATCTAAAATATGCAGGATACCAGCCCTCGAGGACCAGGATTGGACACCCCTGAACTAAAGTATAGTAAAAACCAAACTAAGAGATGGTTTAATACTGGTTTAGTAGTAGTATAGTAGTAGTACTAGTAGTAGTTTATTTCAAGCACATAGAATCATCAGATAACAAAGAATCATACAACATGGTCCAAAACACATAAATAAATAAAAAAATTTTGCGCTCCAAAAGGAGTGGGAAAGAAGTATAACTTACTGACTCCCATCCCCTTTTTACAAACTAAAAATCAAACTAGATCTGCTTCCTTTGCTTTAACACACATTTTCCTCTGTATATTTTTATAATAACACAAAACACCCATACAAACCATTCATATACACTTTTTTTAGTCACCTCACACACAATCAGATTTGCATAATCAACCGTTTTTAATATAAACTATAATATTATATGCACTTTAAATATTTACTCCAAATACAATGATCAATAAATATGATAGTATCTTCTTATCATGATAACCAATTAACTACAGGGTGGGGAAGCAAAATTACAATAACATTTAGTTGTGTTTTTCCTCAGCAGGCACTACGTCAATTGTTTTGAAACCAAACACATATTGATGTCATAATCATACCTAACACTATTATCCATACCTTTTCAGAAACTTTTGCCCATATGAGTAATCAGGAAAGCAAACGTCAAAGAGTGTGTGATTTGCTGAATGCACTCATCACACCAAAGGAGATTTCAAAAATAGTTGGGTGTCCATAAAGACTGTTTATAATGGAAAGAAGAGAATGACTATGAGCAAAACTATTACAAGAAAGTCTGGAAGATACTATTAAAGAAGAATGGGAGCAGTTGTCAACCCGAATATTTGAGGAACACTTGCACAAGTTTCAGGAAGCGTGTGAAGGCAGTTATTGAGAAAGAAGGAGGACACATAGAATAAAAACATTTTCTATTATGTCCATTTTCTTGTGGCAAATAAATTCTCATGACTTTCAATAAAGTAATTGGTCATACACTGTCTTTCAATCCCTGCCTCAAAATATTGTAAATTTGCTTCCCCACCCTGTATAATATCTTATTTTATAATGTTCCATATTTGTTATTATAGTGGATTTATACATCCTTTTAAATGCACAGATTGAAGAAGACATTTTGAAGTTTTGCTCCAGATTATTCCACAGATGTACCCCTCTAACAGATACACTGGCTTTTTATGTTTGTTCTACACTTAATTTTCTTGTAGATTTTCAGTTCCCCTTAAATTATAATTACTTTGCCTGGGCTCAAACATCTCCTGTAGACTGTGTGTGTGTTTAATCAGTAAAAAAGATGGTCAAACTCGACTAAAATGATTCTAATAGGGTGTAAAACCAAACTATTTAATGGTTAAAAACAAACTTAAAGATGATTCACTTGATTTAAGTATAGTAAAAAACAAACAAAGGGATGGTTTACAGACAAAAGCTTGGCTAAACCAGTATCAAAGACAGTAAAACTAAACTAAAAGACGGATAAAATAAAAATTGTTTCCACATATCTGTATCATGGTTTCATCAAGTTTTCTTCTTCAAACTAAAACTCAGACACATATTTTAACAGTTGCTCAAAGTGTTTTATAATCTTCATGTGGTGTGTCAGCTGATAGTTTACATTATAGCTTCGTTAGCTTAGCTCTGTTTAGCTTAGCGCTGTTAGCTTAGCTCAGAGTAAAACCACTAATCACCTGTTTTTCTGTTTGGTTTGTGTTGTCAGTAGCTGAACTAAAGATCTGTTTGAATCCAACAAATAAGGTCAGGACTGTTACAGTTTAGTCTGAACCGTGGATCAATAAACTGCAACTTAGCGACGATAAGAACATCCCATAATACTTTATACCTTCATAAGCCTCACAAATACATTAAACCATCAAACTCCATTCTTTATATTTACAGCTGAGTCCATTGGAAACAACTGCTATTTTATCACTTCTTTTTTTTTTTTTACCCTGATAGTTGTTTCTTTCCAGTCTCATCGTCAACTTGGCCTTGAATGACTCACTACTTCCTCTAGTGGTCACATAAATCCCCCATCCCGTCAATGGAAATAAATTCACCTCATATCTGTCCAATCAATACAGTGGCATCTTTGACAAGAATTTCACAGATCTTTATTGTAAACATTAATGATAATTTTAAGTCATTAGAACATTTTAAAGTATAACTCTACATGTAGCCTCTTCAAAATAATCCAGACTTGATTTCTGTGAATCTGTCCAAGACCAAGTTTAAACAAAGTCTTTCAAAACTATTAATAACTTCACATAATTTCATATTCTGGCAGTACAAGACTAATATAAATAATGTATAATATATATAATATAAACACTGTTGTATCAAAATGTAAAAAGATTCAAGAGCAAATATTTTGTCAATAATAGATGTGTTTCCAAAAATGGATTTTATGTGCATTCAGAATGTTTAATGAGAAAGTGTTATAGAAACAGCAAAATAAGAAAAAAAAACACCTGTATTTTTGCACTAATTTCAGGTGTTTTGTTTTCTTTTTATCAAATATCTGATGCACTTAATGAGAAACGGTTAAAACACAATACACTTCGTAATAAAATGTGGATTATTCTAGTTGATAGATTTGTCCGTAGCTCCTTCTCAGATTTACTTTTCCTCTGATTTTCACATCTCCTCGGTCCTCGTTGAAGGGTTTTTTTCAACTGTTTATTCTGACATTCACAAACTCTGCTCACATTTTCATGTCTCTATTAAAGGCGTCACAGAGGCTGATCTGAAAGAGGTAATTATTACAAATGACTTCACAAAAGGTGTACAGATTCACGAGTGTGGCTCATAGATGTTGGAATAATCTCCAGACTTCTCCTATCTGTGTTCAAAGTCCTCATCACTACATGAAAAACATCCTCCGAACTACAAAAAATTTACATGGAAATGAAAATGGCAAGTTTTGACAAAGACATGCATTTTAATTTTCTTTTTGCCATTTTCTTTTACAAAGACAGAGTCATTTTAATTCTATGACTTACCTGTACATGTACAAATATTACAGTGTTTTACAAAGACACGGTTACTGTATACCAGAGGTGTCAAACATACCAAACCGGAACAACAAAGGGTCTGAACCGCCACGGGATTAATTTATGAACATATTAACAATCGAATGTCATTTAGTTCAGGTTCCACATACAGACCAGTGGGATCTAAGGGGATCAGACCAGTAAAATAATAGTAAAATAACAGAGAAAATACAGAAAGAAAAGAAAAAAGAAAGAAAGACAGAAGGAAAGAAACAAAGACAGAAGAAAGAAAGAAAGAAGAAAGAAAGAAAGAAAGAAAGGAAGAAAGAAAGAAAGAAGAAGACAGAGGGAAAGAAAGACAGAAAAAGCAAGAAAAACAATGACAAAGAAAGACAGAAGGAAAGACAGAAAGAAAGAAAGACAAAGAAAGACAGAAAAAAGCAAGAAAGAGAAAAAAGCAAGAAAGACAGAAGACAGACAGACAAAGACATAAGGAAAGACGGAAAGAAAGCAAGCAAGAAATAAACACAGAAAGCAAGATAGAAAGAAAGACAAAGAAGACGGAAAAAAGCAAGAAATAAATACAGAAAGACAGAAGAGGGAAAATAGGGCCAATGGCCCTGTAGCTTACCGGCCAAATGAAAAGCTTTGGGAAATGTATCCAGATGCCATTTATTATCACCCAGTTGTGTGTATTTATTCTGTTACACAAATAGCCCATGTTTTGGTCATATGCCAATTACATCTGTCAAAATTCAAATTCCAACTTGATATCATTGAAACTTACTGATTTATTGGATCAATCCACTTCCTATCTGTTATAATGGGAACTTTTCAAAGTCGTACCAAATCCAGAATCAGATCTGGATTGAAATAATTTCAATACCTTGTGTTGACATCATCATACAGAAGCTGTATACCAAGTTTGAAGTCAACCACAACTGTAGTTTCAGAGAAAAAGACAATTGAAATTTTTGTACGGACGACAGACGACAACGCCAGACGCTGCACGATGACAACAGCTTACAGCCTGTCAGCCAGTAAGCTAAAAAAGAAAGACAGAAGGAAAGAAAAAGGAGGGAAAGAAAAAGAGGGAAAGAAAAAGACAGACAGACAGACAGACAGAAAGAAAGAAAGAAAGAATGCTGGAAATCTATTCTAATCAGCCTTGTCCCTAAGAATTCTGGGGAATCTGAGAAGTCCCATCCCCTACTAGGAACTTTTCAGGGAAAGTTTGGGGTCGAGGAAACTCTTTTTTTTCCAGTTAATTTTGGTGAAAATGCACCGAGGTTTTTCAAAATCCAGGTAAAGTTAGGATAAATATGCTCAATGGTTTTTAATTATTGCAAAAAATGTTCCAGATTGAATTTCTATAAATAACAGTAAATCGCAAACAAGTAAAACAATGCAAAAAAAGAAATTTAAGTTGTTTCAAGTGTTATTTTGAGCCTTAAATAATCAGAAGTTCCGTCTTTGAAACACTTCCACTGTGTTTCTGTAAATATTTCAGTATAAAATACACTATATGGACAAAGGTCTGGTGGTCTTCCTGCTAAGCCAACCATTACAGCAGGACATCTCCATCAGTACTGACTCCTTATCTCTGGCTCCTACCAGTGTAGTACGTAACTTGGGAGTCATGATTGATAATCAGTTGACCTTCACAGATCACGTTGCCTCTGTCACCTGATCATGCCGTTTCACTCTGTTCAACATAAGAAAGATCAGGCCATACCTAACCCAACAGGCCACCCAGCTCCTGGTGCAGACTATGGTTATCTTCCGCCCTGACTACTGCAATGCTTTTCTAACGGGCCTCCCAGCTTGTGTTGTCAGACCACTACAGATGGTCCAGAATGCAGCAGCGCGTCTGGTCTTCAATCAGCCTAAAAGGGCACATGTCACCCCCTTACTCATTGAGTTACACTGGCTACCCATAGCTGCCGCATCAAATTCAAATCTTTAATCCTAGCCTACAAAGTTCTCAGTGGGTCTGCTCCTCTACTTAGGTGCACTGATAAAAGCTTATGTCGCCCACGACCACTCCGCTCGTCTGGGGAACGTAGTCTGGTGGTCCCCAGACCTTGTACAAGACAATCCAGGCTCTTTTCATGGGTCGTTCCACGTTGGTGGAACGCTCTACCAAGTGCTACAAGAACAGAGTCATCCCTGCCTATCTTCAAGAAGCTCCTGAAGACCCAGCTCTTCTGAGAGCACCTCCTGTCCTAGCACTTTCAAACATTCCATTTTAAATATTCTAATAAGGTTTTTCCCATGGTACCCCCGGATTCTACCAGGATAATCTCTGGACCTGCTGCGGTGGTCCTGCCTCTTCCCTGCCATCATCACCACTCACTTATCCTCAACCGCCTCCATGTGTCTCCCCCTACTCCCCCTTCTCCCCCAGTCTATCTCTATCGCTCTCTCTTTTTCCCCTTCTCTACCTCTCTCTTTAACCCCAACTGGTCCTGTCAGTCGTCCATCCTCCAGGAGTCTGGGTCTGCTCCAGGTTTCTGCTGTTAAAGGGAAGTTTTTCCTCGCCACTGTCACCAGTCACAAGTGTTTGCTCCAGGAGGATTCTGTTGGGTTTCTGTAAACTGCCTTAGAGTCTGGTTTTGACCAACTCTATAATAAAATGTCAAGAGATAATTTTTTTGTGATCTGGCGCTATATAAATAAAATTTTGATTGATTGAGTGATTTAATTGGTTTTCCCCTGTAAGTCGCTTTGGAAAAAAGTGTCTGCCAAATGTGTAAACATAAACATAAACATAAAGTATGTGGATACGCTGAATTCAGGTGTGTCTTTTCTAACAGGGGTGCGTTCATGTGCAATTTTGAGTTCGTATCGTATTTCCCATAATTCCCACAGCAAGTGAAGGCAGCATTAGAGGTAAGTTCTGACCTGGGATTTTCTTGGCCCAGCTGATCATCAGGACCAGCTCCTTGTCGGCCAGGTTGGTGAGGGACATCATCATGCTGGTCTCGGTGAAGGGCTTCTTCAGGTCCTCCCTCAGGTAGATCGGGGGGCTCGGCCTCCATGATGCGGGAGATGAACTCCTCTGGGCTCATGGTGGGGAGGGGCCCGTGGTTGGCCTGGGGCAGCGGAGTGAGGGGGGTGAGCGGCGCCTCCAGGTGGAGATGCCTCTGGCCTCGAGAACCCAGCCCACCCCCACCCGGACCAGGCCCCGCCCTCCCGTGGGGTCTCGGGGGTGGAGTCCTCCACGGCGGTGGCGGGGGCCTCTGTAGCTGCAGCGCTCACGCCTCACACCTGCAATAAAGAGAAAAAAAAAAAACAGATTGTAAAGCAGGGGTCTCAAACTCAAACTCATTTTCCTTCAGGGGCCACATTCGATTTGATCTCCAGTGGGCCGGACCAGTAAAATAATAACAGAATAACCTATAAATAATGACAACTCCAAATGTTTGTCTTTGTTTTAGTGAAAAAAAACCCCATTAAATTATGAAAATACTTACTTTTATAAACTATCCAAACAAAAGAGATGTGAATAACCTGAAAAACTGAAATTTCTTAAGAAAAATAAGTGCAATTTTAACAATATTATGCCTCAACTTATCATTTCTACATGTGCATTATGGATCAGATCTACAAAGACAGTGTTGTTGGTCCATCAGTCTGGATGACGACCTTGACTTCAGTTCTGTGGGTCCTGGAGTGGCTTGTCAGCCCTATTTTTGCCCTGAAGTATCTGCCTCAAAGACACTGAACACTTACTAACAGGCAGCAAATTGTAAAAATTCTGCTTCATTTTTTTTAGGCATTTCAGGTTGTTCATATTTGTTTAGATTATTCACATTTAGTGTTGCAGCATAGTTTGTAAATGTCAGTATTTTTATAATTTAATGTTATTTTTTGCACTAAAACAAAGACAAGAAGAAAAGCACTCAGAGAGTGCAGACCTCTGCCAAGGCAGATCAGTGGGCCCCTGTGGCCCCCCACCCCCAATCACCACCAAAATTTAATCATTTCTTCCTTGTGCCAGTATCAACATTTCCTGAAAATTTCATGAAAATTCATCCATAACTTTTTGAGTTATCCTGCTAACAAAACAAACAAACAAACAAACCCACATGCACACAAAGCAAAGTGATCACAATACCTCCTGGCGGAGGTAAAAACTTGAAGTTATCATTATTTATAGGCATAGTGTTTTGTTTTGTTTTTTCACATCAAATCGAGAAGAAAATCTGGAGTCATTCTTATTTGTAGGTTATTCTGCTGTCATTATCTGACTGTAGATCATATTGGTCTGTACGTGGAACCTGAACTAAAATGAGTTCCACAGCCTTGACTGTGGAATTTTTGCACTTTGCAAATTCCTCCCAGGGGCCGCATTGGAACCTGTGGTGGGCTGCATTTGGCCTCCGGGACGCACATTTGAGACCCCTGCTGTAAAGGTCTGACAATGACAATGCATATTTATTCAATATTTATTCAAATATAAATGCACTATTTTTTTTTTACAGACTTTATAGATTTCTACTGTGTGGAGCAGAGATACCCACCTCTCTTGAATCTCTGTCCACAGTCCTACCCACATGTTGGTTCCAGTCATTCAGTGAACCAGCCCATTTTAATGAGCACAACTCCTCATCCAGGTACATGAAGGGATAATTAGTGGAATCACCTGCTTTAAAAGGCTCATATTTCTCTAAACCCACTTTTTTTAGACTGTGGTTCATTTCTTTGTGTATTTGGACCCTAATAGTTCATACAGTTTGAATTTGAACCCTCCAGCTGCTGCAAAACTATCTTCATATTTTTTGGGAAAAAATCCAGTGGATTTCTACAACCTGTTTGAATTTCTACTTTATTTGTTACGTTTTAAAACTAATTACATCACGGCATTTGCACATATCAGGTCCAGACTTCAGATGAATATTTCTCCATAACTGTTTGTCAGCAGCAGCGGTTGTAGTCCAGACTGAAAATATGTCCAAACCTGGAGCCCATTACCTCAAATGTTCAGTTGTTGGTTGAATGGGACAGAAAGCATGGTCAACAACCTGGAGGGGGCGGGGCCTGAAGTGGCTCATGTGCATTTAAAGGGCCAGCGCTCCAAACCACCTTTCTGGTGTCATTACTCAGAAATAGGGTTGAAGATGGACCTGTGGAGTTGAATGAATGAAGAATTCAGACCCAAGCAGAGCATTTACAGTTTATGGAGACCACAGGGAAGTGTGGGAAAATGAAGAATTCCATTTAAAAAAGCAAAATATCACTCCTTTACAGAGTGGGGAAGCAAAATTTACAATATTTTGAGGCAGGGATTGAAAGACAGTGTCTGACCAATTAGTTTATTGAAAGTCATGAGAATTATTTGCCACAAGAAAATGTACATAATAGAAAATGTTTTTATTCTATGTGTCCTCCTTCTTTCTCAATAACTGCCTTCACACGCTTCCTGAAACTTGCGCAAGTGTTCCTCAAAATTCGGGTGACAACTTCTCCCATTCTTCTTTAACAGTATCTTCCAGACTTTCTCGTAATAGTTTTGCTCATAGTCATCTTCTTTCCATTATAAACAGTCTTTATGGACACTCCAACTATTTTGAAATCTCCTTTGGTGTGACGAGTGCATTCAGCAAATCAGACACTCTTTGATGTTTGCTTTCCTGATTACTCATATGGGCAAAAGTTTCTGAAAAGGTATGGATAATAGTGTTAGGTGATGATGACATCAATATGTTTGGTTTCAAAACAACTGACGTAGTGCCTGCTGAGAAAAAACAACTAAATGTTCATTGTAAATTTTGCTTCCCCACCCTGTAAGTGAACAGGTAGAACCAATACATGGCAGGACTTTTACTCTATGAAGCTGAATTACCCACCGCTGCACTCTGGACCACATTGAAACACAAACATTATATCTGATTATTGTAAAAGAGGAAACAGAAGAAGTGATTTCTGAGCGACTGTTGAAACATGAGTCTAAGCAGAAATAATTCACTCTAAAGTAATGAAATCAGAATAATCCATATTTTCAGGTGATTAAACACTAATGAAAGCCTTAGTGTGAATATTCAACTGCATTTACTGTAGGTTATGAAGTAAATCTCACACAAGCATGACATTGTGGCCAGACATTCAAATATTAAAGAAGTGGCATTTTGGGTTTTTTTTAAATGGAATTCTTCATTTCCAACATTTCCCTGTGGTCTCCATAAACTGTAAATGCTGCTTGGGTCTGAAGTCTTCATTCATTCAGCTCCACTATTTCTGTCTAATGACACCAGACAGGTGGTTTGGAGCGCTGGCCCTTTAAATGCACATGAGCCACTTCAGGCCCCGCCCCCTCTTGTTTGTTGGCTGAAATCCTCCTTCTTTTCAAGCGTGGGTCAATGATATGTTGTCATTAAGACCGATGGAAAAGCTCAGGTCTTTGGGGACATGTTCAGTGAACAAAGTGCTTGGACTGTTTCTCACATACTTGGAGGAAGTTAAACTGGACTAAGGATTAAATCTGTATACCAGTGACTGTCCTCTACCTCTGCCCCTCTGGCTTTCTTTGAAGGAGGACTGGCTAGTTAGTTAATTAATTAGTTGTTACACCATCTGAGCCTTTATTTTTATGTTTTACATAACTGAAAACAGAAAAAAACAGAATGTGTATTGAGAAACAGTTCTAATTCTACTCACAGCTCCTTATGTTGATGCTAATGCTAATGCTAATGCTAGGTACTGTGTGTATTATGGGTAAAATACAGAGACTGAATTTCTTTAACCTTCATCTAAAACCACAGAGTAAATCACGGAGCTCGTACCACACTTCATCATGCCGACTTCGTAGCATTTGCGGAGGCGACAGGCCTGGCAGCTCTTCCGGCGGTTCTTATCGATGGTGCACTGGTTGGTGGCAGGACAGATGTAGTCATTGTGTCCTGACGAAGAATGAAAACAACCGTTAACACAGATTTATTATGAAGGGAAAGAGTGACGTATTAGCATCAACATGTACTGAGCTGCTGGTCTGGTCTGTGACTGGGATATGAACATATGAGACATCATTATTATTATATTTTATTATTATTATTATTATTGTTATTATTATTATTATTATTATTATTATTATTATTATTATTATTAACTGAACTAAAAAGGAAAAAACCAAATCTGACTAAACTGACCTAAATCTGACCAACTCAAATAAATACTGACCAAATTCAACTAAATACTGACCAAACTGAACTAAACACTGACCAAACTGACCTAAATACTGACCAAAGTCAACTAAATACTGACCAAACTGACGAAACCCAACTAAATAATGACCAAACTCAACTAAATACTGGCCAAACTGACCTAAATCCGACCAAACTCAACTAAATGACCAAACTGACCTAACTACCGACCAAACTCAAAAACTAAATACTGACCAACTAAAAAACAAATCGCAACTAAAAACTCACTATAATGACTAAACCCAACTAAATACTGACCAACACAAACTGACCTAAATCAAATACCAAGTCAATAAATACTGACCAAATTCACTAAATACTGACCAAACTGAACTAAAACCACCACAAGACCGAAACAATAAACACTGACCTAAATACTGACCAAGTCAACTAAATACTGACCAAACTGACCAAACCCAACTAAATAATGACCAAACTCAACTAAATACTGGCCAAACTGACCTAAATACTGACCAAACTAACTAAATACTGACCAAACTCAACTAAATACTGAAACTAAACCCTAAATACTGACCAAACTGACGAAACCCAACTAAATAATGACCAAACTCAACTAAATACTGGCCAAACTGACCTAAATACCGACCAAACTCAACTAAATACTGACCAAACTGACCTAAATACCAACCAAACTCAACTAAATACTGACCAAACTCAACTAAATAATGACTAAACCCAACTAAATACTGACCAAACTGACCTAAATACTGACCAAGTCAAATAAATACTGACCAAATTCAACTAAATACTGACCAAACTGAACTAAACACCGACCAAACTGACCTAAATACTGACCAAAGTCAACTAAATACTGACCAAACTGACCAAACCCAACTAAATAATGACCAAACTCAACTAAATACTGGCCAAACTGACCTAAAACTGACCAAACTAACTAAATACTGACCAAACTCAACTAAATAATGACTAAACCCAACTAAATACTGACCAAACTGACCTAAATACTGACCAAACTGACCTAAATACTAACCAAAATAACTAAATAATGACCAGACCCAACTAAATACTGACCAAACTGACCTTAATACTGACGAAGTCAAATAAATACTGACCAAACTCAACTAAATACTGACCAGATTGAGGTAAATCTGAACCAAACTCACCTAAATACTGATCAAACTCAACTAAATACTGACCAAACTGACCAAACCCAACTAAATAATGACCAAACTCAACTAAATACTGGCCAAGCTGACCTAAATACCGACCAAACTCAACTAAATATTGACCAAACTGACCAAATCCAACTAAATGATGACCAAACTCAACTAAATATTGACCAAACGGACCTAAATACTGACCAAACTCAACTAAATACTGACCAAACTGACCTAAATACTGACCAAACTGACCTAAATATGACCAAACTGACCTAAATACTGACCAAACTAACTAAATACTGACCAAACTCAACTAAATAATGACTAAACCCAACTAAATACTGACCAAACTGACCTAAATACTGATCAAACTGACTTAAATACTAACCAAACTTACCTAAATACTGACCAAACTCAACTAAATACTGACCAAACTGACCTAAATACTGACCAAACTGACCTAAATAATGACCAAACTGACCTAAATACTGACCAAACTAACTAAATACTGACCAAACTGACCTAAATACTAACCAAACTGACCTAAATACTAACCAAACTCAATACTGACCAAACTGACCTAAATACTGACCAAACTGACCTAAATAATGACCAAACTGACCTAAATACTGACCAAACTAACTAAATACTGACCAAACTGACCTAAATACTGACCAAACTGACCTAAATACTGACCAAACTGACTTAAATACTAACCAAACTAACTAAATACTGACCAAACTCAACTAATAATGACCAAACTGACCTAAATACTGACCAAACTAACTAAATAATGACCAAACCCAACTAAATAATGACCAAACTGACCTAAATACTGACCAAACTAACTAAATAATGACCAAACCCAACTAAATACTGACCAAACTGACCTAAATACTGACCAAACTGACCTAAACACTGACCGAACTTACCTAAATACTGACCAAACTCAACTAAATACAAACCAAACTGACCTAAACGCTGACCAAACTGACCTAAACACTGACCAAACTGACCTAAACACTCACCAAACTGACCTAAATACTGACCAAACTGACCTTAATACTGACCTAAACACTCACCAAACTGACCTAAATACTGACCAAACTGACCTTAATACTGACCTAAATACTGACCAAACTGACCTAAACACTGACCGAACTTACCTAAATACTGACCAAACTCAACTAAATACAAACCAAACTGACCTAAACACTGACCAAACTGACCTAAACCTGACCAAACTGACCTAAACACTCACCAAACTGACCAAACACCTACACCAAACTGACCTAAATACTGACCAAACTGACCTTAATACTGACCTAAAACTCACCAAACTGACCTAAATACTGACCAAACTGACCTAAACACTGACCAAACTGACCTAAACACTGACCAAACTGACCTAAACACTGACCAAACTGACCTAAATACTGACCAAACTCAGGTAAACCGTACCTTGGATGCTCCTCTTGAAGAACGCCTTGCAGCCTTCGCAGGACCAGACGCCGTAGTGATACCCGGAGGCGTAGTCGTGGCAGACGGCGCAGAAGTGCATGTCGGCTTTCTCCATCGCCGCCGCGTTCACTCCTTCCGCCTGCTCATCGATCTCTTCGCCAGCAGCTTGTTACAGCTGATGATGGAGCTGCGAGAAGAAGCAACAGCGCCTCAGCCACAGGGGCAACTTGACATTTACAAACGCAGCCCGTCATTATGAGTCCTCCAACCGGTTCCACGCCGACGACGAGAACATGACGCCGTTTATCATTCAAACATAATGACAGCAGAAGTCTGTGTCATTACATCCATCAACAGAAAGCAAATCAGCACTGAATACACACTTTAATCACACATATGGACAAAAGTATGTGGACACATTCAATTCAGGTGTTTGTTTTCTAACAGGGGTCTGATACAAAACAATAATGACTAATGTTATAATATAGTTTTATATTATGGGATAAATTTCATTGCATTGGTTAGTTTGGTTTAAACTCTTATCTTTATCTCCAAAATGCCTCAGAGATGGTTTTGACTTAATTTGTCTTAACATTGACTTTTTTAAATCCATGACTATGATTTTAAATGTTCTACCTCTAAATTTCTGAACTATTTTCCTGCTCTGACTGTAAATAATAATTTTCTACCACAACTAATCATCTACTTTCTTCAAATCTCACTGAGGAAGAAAAATCTACCATTAAACTTAACGGAAATGTTGATTTTTTTTTCTCATATCATTATGAACAGGACATCTTAAAGCTGTAGACATTATGTGTCCCAATATTTTGTCTATATAGTTTATAAACATAAAAATACTTTTGTCCATATAGTTTACATTCAAATGAAGGGATCTGGTGGAATTTAAAACACAAATATTATACAAAGCAAGAAATAAATGACTTCCAAGTAATATAGAGAAATTATTCACAGATAGAGGATAATAATAATATATAATAATAATAATATAATAATAATAATGATAGTATTTTTTTTAATCCATGACTATAATTTCAAATGTTTTTCCTCTAAATTTCTAAAATATTTTTCCTGCTCTGACTGTAAATATTAATTTTCTACCACAACTAACCATCTACTTTCTTCACATCTCACCCTGAAATTTCACTCAGTGTTTTTTATTTTATTTTTTCCTCCTATTTATGTCATTAAATCTTCATAAATGCTCCCAAATCTGAACATGGGTTAAGTATAATTGTTCTAATTGATATTACACTTAAAACTTGATTAATTGTGCATTCCTACTTCAATAAATCTCCTGTGACAGTGTTTTGAACTGGTTGATTTACACTATTGTGTTTTCTTAACATTATGGATTTTCAACTCTTCTGTAAGTATTACATCAACACATTCTTGCCAATATTGAGTCTAGTCACAATGTAATAAAATTGGTCCATAAATGAATGAACTCTGACAGTATTCGGGAACGCTGCAGAGTCCAATAAAAGTCCAGAAAATCCAGTTTTTCCAACATGGAAGAAAAACTGTTTTTCCTTCTCATAATAACAGCCTCTGTCATGAAGAAAAGAGTTTGTTCCTGTCACAAAAGTGGCTCAGATTGGTCATCTTTGGTTTGGAGAAGAAAGGTCAAAGGTTATTCCCTTCACAAACCAAAATACACTATATGGACAAAAGTATGTGGACACGTTGAATTCAGGTGTTTCTTTTCTAACAGGGGTCTGGGATACAAAATAATAATGACTAATGGCAGAATATAGTTGTATATTATGGGATAAATATCATTGCATTGGTTAGTTTGGTTTCAAATTATTATCTTTGTTTCCAAAATGCCTCCAAGATGGTTTTGACTTCGTTTTTCTCAACACTGTATTTTTGTTGTTTTTTATCCATGACTATGATTTTAAATGTTCTACCTCTAAAATTCTAAAATATTTTTCATGCTCTGGCTGTAAATAATAATTTTTCTTCCACAACTAACCGTCTACTTTCTTCACATCTCACTGAGGACAAAAAATTTACCATTAAAGTTTAAGGAAATATTGATGTTTATATGTCAGATCCTCATGAACCGGACATCTTACAGTTTTAGACATGATGTGTCCCAATATTTTTGTCCATAGAGTTTATAAACATCAATATTTCCTTAAACTTTAATGGGAGATTCACCTCAGCCAGATAAAGTCAATGTTACTAATTTTCTCTTATAATTTGAATCTGGAGTTGTATTAAAATGAGTTTTCCTGTTCTGACATCGTCTAAATGTAACTTCAGGACAGATTTTAAAACCCCGTTTCATGCTCTTATGCTCTCCCCAATACCTGCTTTTTTTCCTGGAGAAACAAATTACAGATTATTCTCACATCAGTTCCACAGTGACACTAAACTCAGCTCTTCTCTGTTCACTAGGGTTTTTGAGAAACAGAAAAGGCTGGTTTCTGCAGAATATTCAACTTAAAAATTATATTGTTGTAAGAGAAAGACAAAAACTGGGTGATTTTATAGAGAAACTTTTAAGACCAGACAAAACAGGACACGACGACATTGCATTGTGTTTTTTCATTGTGTTTTTGCGTTGTGAATTGTGTGGTGTTTGTTTTATGTTGCCTTATCTTTGTTGCGTTTTACATTGTTTTTCATTGTGTCTTTATGTTGTTTATTTCATTGTGTTTTTTCCTGTTTTTCATTGTTTTTTTTTGTTATTGCATTTTTGTGTTGTCTTTTTGCATTGTGGTTTTGCATTGTGTGTTTTTGTTGTTGCGTTGTGTTTTTTCATTGCCTTTTTGTTGTGGTTTTTTATTGTTGTTGCGCTGTGCTTTTGCATTATTTTTAAGTTGTGTCTTTTCGGCTTGTTTTGTATTGTGTTTTGTGTTTTGTCTTTGCGTTCTGTTTATCCGTTGCATTCTTGCATCATATTTTTACCTCCGCCAGGAGGTATTGTGAATGCTTTGCTTTGTGTGTTTGCGTCTTTGTTTGCGTGTTTTTTAGCAGGATAACTGAAAAAGTTATGGATGGATTTTCATGAAATTTTCATGAAATGTTGATACTGGCACAAGGAAGAAAGGATTAAATTTTAGTGGTGATCGGGGGGGCACAAATCTGTCTTGGCGGAGGTCTGCGCTCTCTGAGTGCTTTTCTTGTTTCGTCATGTTTTTGCATCGTGTTTTTGTGTTGTGTTTTTGCATTGTTTTTATGTGGTGGTTTTGCGTCGTGTTTTTGTGTTGTGTTATTTCATCGTGTTGTTTCGTTGTGTTTTGTGTCGTGTTTTTCCGTCATATTTTTCTATTGTGTTTTTTTGTCGTGTTTTTTCGTTGCATTTTTGCGTCTGGTTTTTTCGTTGTGTTTTGTGTCATGTTTTTTGTCGTATTTTCTGTTGTGTTTTCCATTGTGTTTTTTCATCATATTTTCCCGTATTTTTGTTGCGTTTTTACCTTCGCCAGGAGGTGTCATGATCACTTTGCTTTGTGTGCGTGTTTGTTTGTTTGTTTGTTAGCGAGATAACTCAAAAAGTTATGGACGGATTTTCAGGAAATTTTCAGGAAATGTTGATACTGGCAGAAGGAAGAAATGATTAAATTTTGGTGGTGATCGGGGGAGGGGGGGCAGATCTGTCTTGGCGGAGGTCTGCGCTCTCCAAGTGCTTTTCTTGTTCGGTTGTGTTTTTGCTTTGTTTGCGGTTCTGCCGTTCACCATCGTGAACTCACCTGCCCGGGTTGATGCCATGGGCTTTGGGCTCCATCCAGGGTCCGTGGGGGCTGGGTTCGTTGTAGATCAGTGGCGGGGGGCAGTGCAGCGTCAGGGCGGGGACGTTGGTGTGGCCGTGGGAGGACCAGAAGGGCGAGGGGCTGAGGGGCGGGCACAGTGACGAGGGGCTGTCACCGATGGGGGTCCGGCCGTAGCTCAGCATGGACGGGTTGTAGAAGGTCAGGGGGGCGTGTCCGTGGCTGTAGTCGTGGTTGCTGTCCGTGTAGGGGGCGGGGATGCAGATGGCCTGGCTGTCCAGGCCCAGGGGGGGCTGTACACAGGGGACAGGAGGTTCGGAGAGCAGGGCCGCTCCGAGGCTTTACCGGAGTCCGACTCCTGCAGAGGAAGGAGGGGCATGGGGTCGACGTTCAGCCCAGGAGAGGAGGCCATGGCGAGGAGATCCACCGGAAATGATGACGATGATGATGAAGGCGATGAAGGAGCCCGTCCTGTTTACTGCATGTTCTACTGGAGACAAAACCTGCAACAGAGGAAAGAAAGAAATTTAAAATTCAGTATTTACTGGAGAAGAATGGACCGAACAGTAAGTAAAGAATGGACTGGACAGTAAATAAATACATGCAAACTAATTAATACAGAGCATCGACTTTTACATTATTGTTTAAACTAGGGAGCTGGTAGCTTGTAGACTGGTGGGATAAAAATGACATTGACATATTTAGCTTTAAATGTTTTATTAAACTTTTTTCACTTTAACACCTGGAGGTCAGCCGTATGGCCCCCAGTGTCTATGTAAGGTCAGGGGTCAGGGGTCAGGCACTGGGGAACATAGGTGTAGTGTCTCGGAACAAAACAAACTTATAAAACCATGAACTGTCATAACATCTACATTTTTAACATTATCAAATACAAGCACTAGACAGTCCACAGTAGAGAACTTTGTTCTAACATCTGCTAAATGTCTTCTTCTAGAATTAGTATTTTTAAATATTTATCTCAGTAACTGGGTTTAAACAAAATTAACACAATTGTTTCTATTTAACAATGATGTACATACCTTACATTTCATATCTACTAAAACCATAACTACTAATAAGAACAAAACACCAACCATTTCCTTTTCCCCCCAAAAAGTCACATCAGATAGCATTAGCTACCATGGAACAAACGGCTAATGTCAGCTAGTGAGCTAAAAACAGCTAACATTAGCTTCAACTACAAACAGCTAACATTAGCTTCAAACTGACAATCGGCAATGTTAGATCAAGCTAAAAATAGCCAGCATTAGCTTCTAGCTTAAAACAGGTTAGCTGTCATTAGCCTAACCTTAAAGAATTAAAGCTGTTGAGAAAATTCATGGACGAAGCTTGAGTTTATTTAATTATTTTACGGAATCTTATGCTTCATTAGGATCATTTACGGGAGAAGAATAGGAAAAAAACAAAAAAACACCACTATTCACACACACACACACACACACACACACCCACAACACACACACCTAAAATCATTTGACACTTCTCCTTCACAAGTGAAATAAAATATGATGAAATATAATGAATTAATACATTGATTAGAAAATCTGAATTTAAATAGGTAACATTTTACGCAGAAATAAGATTTTTGCATATGAATAACAGATTGAATGTCCGGTACAGTTAACCTGACGCTATCAGCAGACGACTCACTAACCAAACATCTTAATATTGTTAAAATTCCACTTGTTTTCTTAAGACACTTCAGGTTGTTCATATTTGTTCAGGTTATTCACATTTTTTGTGAAAGGATAGTTTGTAAAAGATTTTACATATAACTGACTTCTTTTTTTTTTTTTTTACACTAAAAGAAAAAATTTTGGAGTTGCCATTATTTGTAGGTTATTGTTCTATTATTTTACTGAAATGAGTTGAACATCCTGGATTATTAATATCTTCACTGTAATTTTTGCATGTCACATATTCATCCCATGGACCAGATTGGACCGTCTGGGGGGCCGGTTTTGGTCCGGGGGCCGTATGTTTGCCACCTCTTACTGTAAACGGTCTCTTCAGTGGAGGAGCTCATGTAATAAAAGCAGCCTTTCTTTTGTTTCGTCTTTCCACATCAGGCCTTCTTACTAATATTTGGCTGTTGTGACTTGGTTCACTTTTGTCATCCACCAGTGGAGCTGCTCATTATTCAAGGACACTCAAAACCACATAAAAACACAAGATAACGAGGTGTTTTTCACCGTCAGAGGGTAAAATGAGACCCTGCTGCTGCTGCTGCACGTGTGGACATGAGCCAGAAAAAGGAGGACGAGGATGTATTTACACAACGGGGACTTTTCCAGGAAACGCTTCCAGGAGATTCACCGGTGTTTTAATGAAAGGTGTTTTCTGAATCCACATGTTCTGACCATGGCAGAGACACACAAAACACAACAGACACACAAACTACACACCAGAGACACACAAACACACAACAGACACATAAACAACACAACAGACATACAAACTACACAACAGAGAACTCAACACTTCCATGCACTGTCAGGGTTCTGCAGAGACACAGGAACTGGACACCAGTATCCACTATAGAATATAGAGAATAGAATAGAATAGAATAGAATAGAATGATAGAATAGAATGTCATTGTGTGTTCAGTACTACTCCAGTCAGTGTAACAATATGAATAAAAAAAAACAATACGTCAGAAAATAAGAAATAGCAATTATAAAACTACAAAAACTAAAAAGTAAAAAAAAAAAACGAACCTACAATTTTACAAAAAGTAAGAATAAGACTAAAAGTAGAATAAAATAAAAATAGACAAAATATGAATAGACACAATAACAATATTAATAGTATGAATCTATGAATATTAACAATATTAACAGAATGTGTATATATGAATATTAACAGTATGTATATGAATACTGCATTTATATTTGATATATACTGAATAAATATTGAATGAATATTGCATTGTTATTGCAAGAACAGAGGATTATTGCATGATTTATTGTCCATAATCCACATTTAGAGGGTTACTGGGACATTATTAGGGGTGATTACATAAGGACACATTCCCACTGTGGACTGGTCACATACTGGTGTTTGGGTCACATTTGATCTGTGGACAGTTCAACAGATGGTTCTGGGATTGGGTCCTTATACAGTCACTACAATAATGTGCAACAACCCTGAATAACTTGAATGATGTGTAATAAGTGTTATGCAATAATCCTCTGATATTACAAAACAACGCGATATTTTATTCAATATTTATTTAAATACCAATGTACTATTTTTATAGACTTTCATAGATATAAATACTGTTAATATTCACACATATACAAACTGTTAATATTGTTAATATCCACACATATACATACTGTTAATACTGTAATATTGTGGCAATTCATATTTTGTCTATTTTTATTTTACTCTGTTAAATTTTATGTTCTGTTTTCTTATTTAGTTTTAGTAAATAAAGGCTATTCTATTCTCTTCTATTCTAGTGTCCAAATATGTGATTCAATGTCTCAGTGAAGTTAGTCTTTGGATTTATGTCATTAGTTTTTCATTTTGTCCTTTTATTTCATCATTTCATCCTCGATTCCAAGTACAAGTTTGCAGCGCTTTCATTTTGGCACAAAATACCAATAAAACATGAACATAAATAATGTTTCATCCTCCCAAAGCTCAGTGTTATCAGTGCAATTTGTCTTTAATAATTGGCAAGTTTCAGAAATGTAATCTGTGCTCAGATTTACAGAACCACGCCTGCATTAAAGATTGGAGCCAAAATAATTACAGATGAGGAAATACATGTATCTTTAGTTCCGTCTAGTTCTTCCTGTTCCTGGACAAAGGTCCTTCCACTGGAAAAAGGTGTAGAATTCCTAAATTTACTCCCTTCTAGACGTTTCCTTCCTGTTATTCTTATGTGAAAATAAACCAGATTATTTGTAACTGGACAGATTTAAGTTAAAAGTGGGTAAAATGTTCCCTCAGACTTTAACCCTTTAACCACTGACACGGTCTGAACGTATGATTTATTTTAAATATTCATAAAAATTCAACCGTTTACTAAATAGAAACAATGTTAAAATGGGCTGATAGAATAGGCATTGTTGCTCAGTACAGCCCCCCGCCCATTGAGTAGTGGGTTTGGCTTTTTTTTTTTTTTTTTTAAACACACCATTTTCCTTGTGGTTCTTTGTTTTTACTGTTTGCAGTTTTGTTGTGATTTTCCTTTTTTTTTTTTTTTTTTTTTTTTACTGTGTTTTTACTGAGTGTTGACCGTGGAACTGCTTTTTGGAGTTCAACCAGCTGTCAAAAAGCAGTTGGACTGATTACAAAAAAATAGAGCCCCCAAAGCATAGACTACTGGGCCCAATTTCATAGCCTTGTTGTTCAGTGTGTTCCAGTTCAGTTCAACATCCTAATGTCTTATTGTGTACATTTTGCTGGGTTCCCTTATATACATTCTGCAGTCGCGCTGCATCGCTACTGGATCTCAGCGTCACTGCAAGACAAAAATAAAGAAAATACTGACTTTGAAGTAACGTGATGTGCTAAATTTTATTACAAGTTGTTCACCTCTAGTTAACCAACTGGCTATTGCTTTAGGCGTCATAACAACCCCCCGTCTACCATACTGAAGCAAATGATCTGGATTCCATATAGAATGAACAGAACCACTGCAGAAACCAGGTGCATACTGTCGTGGCGTTCTCAGACCCACAGAGAACTGTACCGGTGCCAGTTCCTGCACCTCATCTCCAACCGGGCCAACGTGTCCACACGGAAAGTCAGAGAGTTCAGGAACCGAGTCGTAAGTTCTGTGTTCCATTAAAAAAAAAACATATTTGAGCGTTCTGTCATCTTTATACTGCTCGTACATTCACGTGCAGACATGCGGTTTTTCCCTACAACCTATCCCATCATGCATCAGTCTACGACACTATCAGCAGTGTTTTTCAACCTTTCAACCATGTGGGGTCGCCTGGAATTTATATGGGGTCACTAAAATTTCTAGTAATTGATTAAAAAAATGTAATAAATTGCTAATAAAATATATTTTTTAATGATTCAATATATTTTATTATATTCAAACACCACACATTTTTCTGAATAAAAATAAAGTTCAATAAAATGCAGGATATAACATCTGAGAAGGCATATCTTGATTGACCGATCATGTGACCACATGCGCTACTACACTTTCAACCTTCCCGCACACAGTCCAACCGGATCAAAATGAGAATGGACAGATTTCTCACCCGTCTGGCCCCACTAAGGACATCTGCAAGAGAAAAATGTCTCTGTTTAGAATGTCTGGGGTCGCCAGAAATTTGTGATGTTAACATGGGTCACGAGCCCAAAAAGGTTGGAAACCACTGATCTACGGTAAGTGTCAAGGGACAAAACAGTAGATATTACGATGTCTCCCTTCCTTTTTTTTTGGTGTTTACCAATGGCACACAATTTTTTTCTCAGGTCTTTTTATCATTAAGGCTGAAATCAATACAAATGGCCCTTAAATGAGGGAACTACTTCAAGATAACTTGAATCTGGTGATCGTAAGTTGCAATTGTCAAATTCTTTCCACAAACAGAAGTCACAATTTAAAGGGTTATTTTGCAAAATTTTCCTCCAGGGAGTATGCCCCCATAACCCCCTAGTGTTGCTAGGTTACCCACACAACACCAAAGCTACAAAAATGTCTTCTAAACACTGATTCTGAGTGCCTTATTTAGTCCAAACCTGTCAAACTCCAATTCCTTTCTTTGTCTTTTTCTGTTATTCACTTGTTTTCACCCTAAAACACACAGAAAACCAAACCACTGAAGAAAAGGAACACAAGCACATACACAGCAGCTTTAATGAACCTGACACAGACGCAGATTCACAGCAGAACCTTTACCTGGAATCAGGGCTCAGAGGTTAAGGGTTAATAAGTTCAGAGTGTTTTATTCAGGTCTACCTTTGGACTTTCTTACAACAACTAAGGTCTGAATAATTGGTCCCAGCGTCTTTGTATTCATCAACAGTGTTTTTAATCTTTGATTTTTCCAGATGCAGGATCATAAGTACAAACTGACCAGCCTGTGTGACCTCATACGACCTGTAAACAGCGTAACCAAATTGGTGCCAAAGCGGCGGCTGCTGGTTAATCAGTGCCAGAATCACAAGCACAGCAGCAGTGAAGGCTGCATTGACAGAAACCAACCGTTTCTGCAGATTTCTGATTAACAAAGATCACGAATTAATGACCAAGGGTTTTACACAGAGGGACACAACTGTAAGTGAACACACAGTTAATAAGTGTTTCTGTGACGATGAGAGGAATTTCACACCGAGGGTTAAAGAAGGGTTTGTAGAAATACAAAACCAGTGTTTTGATTGACTCTCAGCTTTGCTTATGGTGTTTTTAATGGAAAAGTGGACACAGTCGACTGATGGTTAACAAAGTGACACATGTAGGCCATGGGTTGTCAAACAGAAGGCCCGTGGGCCAAAAGCGGCCCACTTAAGGGTCCAATCTGGTCCACAGGATGAATTTGTGAAATGAACAAAATACACTGAGGATATTAACAGTCAAGGATGTCAAAATCATTTCAGTTCAGGTTCCACATACAGTTCAGTATGATCTCCAGTGGATCAGACCAGTGAAATAATCTGTCATAATACCTGGAAGGTCTCAGAGCGTGGGCTGTGCGGTGTGTGGGTGTGTGTGTGTGTCTGCAAAGTTCAGAGAAATGTAAACATTTTTACCTGTCCACTGTGGTACCTACATTTGAGGAATAGTCCCATCTCCACATTAAATATCTCAGTAAGTTGATAGGACCAATATCTTGGGAGATATCAGTCATTCTGGAATACACTAGCCTTACAATCACGTTGCTCGGTTGACCAGAAGTGCAGTACCACGCTGCATGATGGAATGAAGTGCAACCAGGAACAACGCATTACATCTACAGCCTGTCCGTGGATCTGTCCTTCACTGTGGTTCTCCCTGAGGTTTCTCTTTTCCCACTGGATTTTTGGAGTTTTTCTTTACCGAGAAGGAACGTTCTAAGGACGAGGGAGGCCCAGGACATTAATCCATTTCCTTCATCTACTGTTTGTTGAACTGTGTTTGTTTCTTATCCAACTAATTCTGTAAAACCTTGTGGGACAACCTTGTTGTGATTTAGGGCTCTACAAATAAAACTGAATTGAATTGAATATGACCCATGGTTCCTCACGGGTCAACACGCTAATATATCATAATAACTTATGAATAATGACAATTCCAAATGTCTCACTTGGTTTTAGTGTAAAAAATTACACGAGAATGTTATACTTACAAGATAAGATTCTGTTTCTGAAACATGAGCTCTCGTGAAAATAGGAGTTAAAGGTTAATTGTCAATAAATGAATAATTATAATTAATGATATTCAGAAGATGAAGAAGAAAGAGGAGGAGGAGAAGAATAAATATTTAGCAACTCTATTAATAGTCTCTAAATCCTTTTATTAACCTTCCAGTATCCAGGTGAGCATATTATGCACACTTTGCACTTCATGTTATAAAAGGTCATATTATTTTTCACAATTTGTTTAGATCAGAATTCAAAGTTGTTAATTTTTGCATGATTTGACTAAAATTGGTATACTCCTAGTGTGTCCTAATTATTATATTTCTTGTCTCTCTTTTCCATCTTTGCCAATATGCCAAGAATAAAACTTTGGATGCATTCCCAACAACAGTCTGATCTAGAATCTATGGTTTAAAGGTACAGTGTTTAACCTCCACTACCCTCGGTGGCAGCAAATACCTAAATCAATGCAAAGACGGTGTGATTTCTCTGTTCCGCTAACCTAACGACTGACACTCCGGAACAAAAAGCCTTGGCTGCATCTTTTGCGATTTTCGAGTACTCTGTTTACCCCTTGCCTCCCCTTGTACACTGCACCTTTAAGAAACCAAAAGTGATGCAGGAACTGCCAAAACCACACAGGCCACAGGAGTTCTTCACTCTGTCAGTGATCTGTGCACGGATATGAACTATTACAGACAGAAGCTGCAGGTGCTTCCATGCTTCCTACTTGGTTTCCTTCTCTCTACACCGTCATTACTTGTAGGTTTTTACTGTCACTGCTGCTGGAACAAATTTCACGTTCCCAGATTAAAGTCCAGATTATTTCAGCAGGCTGATATGCAGAGAAGTGTCATCTCTACATGATGACCGAGCTCCGGTGTGTCTCTGATCTGCTCTGTGAAGTTCATCCAAAGTGGACACAAGTGGACTTTTTGACAAATCATCATAGGTCGAAGGCTTCAGTCGATACATGTTTTCCACAGGTCAGAGCACAGTGACCTTCAGCGTGATATGAACTTTTAGTTTTTCATTCACCTTTACAAATGTGTGATCACACCCAACAGTCTCTGTTTTCTATATTTCACTAAGTACATGATGTCGAACTGACAGAAAAAGACAAGAGGTCAGTCAGATTTTGAATCCTTCAAAGAAAACCTGAAGGAAAACACCGACTGTTTCACTGCTGCTATTGATCAGCGTCACAAAGGATGGAACCCAATGTGGAGAAAAAATAGTTCTAGTGTCCCTGCATGTCAGCATCATGTTCTATCAATAATCAATGCCAGTTGAATGGTGAGGTTGTCAGGTTCTGTTCTATGTTCCAGTCCTGTGGTCTGGATGCAGATCAGTCCCCAATAGAAGTGGGCGGGGCTTTCACTGGAGGAGAACTCAACTCATTCAAAGTTCATATACGACTTCTATCAGTGATCAAGAGGAACTTTATTGATTATGGATGTCCTGATCTGATGTAAAGATCGGTATTGGTTGCTGATCTGGCATTTTTTAGAAGATCAACTCAGATTTGGTCACAAGATTGGGCCGATCCGGGCCCAGTTCTTGCGGGGGGGGGGGACACAAACATCCTGTTGTCCCTCAAATTAAAGTTTCCGAGGTAGAGAAAAGGGAAAATTAACTGCACATCAGCAGGAGGCTTAGAGGTATTATGCCTCGTTTCCACTAAGTGGTACGGGCTCAACTCCACTTGACTTGACCTTATTGCGTTTCCATTACGAAAAAGGACCTGGTACCTGGTACAAGTTTTTTGGTATCATCTCTCCCAAGGTTCCAGGACTGGGGACCAGATACTAAAACGTGACATATAAACACTGCAGACCACTGATTGGTCAGAGAGTTTTTTCTGTGACCCACCGTTTTACAAAAAACAGATGCAGAAGTTTACAGTAAATATAGCAGTAGGTTAATGCACATGATGGCAGTCTGTGAAACTACACCACAGTCGGTCAAGATTCAGTCCTTGGTGGCTGATGTAAAAATTTAGCATGAGCTTGACGAGACAACATGCAACGAGCGAGTTTATCAGCGGACTCTCTGAGCAGACGACCGGAAGTAACATTGCTATGACGTCCAGGTACTGTAAGTGGTTAGCATCCTGTAATGGAAACGGTCTCAGGAATAGGACCTGGTACCTGAGGTCGAGTTGAGCTGAGCCAGTTCCACAAGTGGAAATGGCGGCATTAGTAAATCGTCTGTAAGTTTCACTCTCACTATGTGCGTACTAGAGGTGGGTGATATAGATCGCCTATGATAATATCGTAAATGTTAATTGACGATGTGCAATTTTACATTGGAATATTCATACTGTTTCGAAATGAAAACAAACGGACGGTGCATAGACGGGAAAGGAGAGGCACATGAAGACCTCGTTGGCTGAATGCGTGCCTAAGAAGCCAATCAGCGGACAGGATTCAGTCTGGTAGTGACTCGGCGGCACCAAAACACAACATAGTCTCACATGGAAGAAATAAGCAGGAGTCTCCGTCTCAGCGAATACTTTCATAGCTGACGTATGTCCACATTGCTAGCCTGGAAATGGTTCGGTTTTGACAAGACTGTTGTCGGTCAAAATAACGTTATATGCAAGCTGGGGCTCCGTAAAGGGGGGGGTAACATACTCATTCTGAGGTACGGTAGTGGTGCGCGAGTTAGGTTTGTTTTCAACCTGCGGAGCTTTTGTGGAATTATTTGACCCGCCCCTACCCGACCTGCAAGTAACTGATCGCGCATCACTAACGTACGGCGGTAACAGGTGTTGAAGTGTATAAAATAAGACTGACATATTTATAGACTATACAGAGTGTACGTTAGACAGGTTAACTGGGATCATAGAGGGACAGAGAAGGTGACGGTTCCCTGGACACACTCATGGAAGTTCTTAGAAACATTATTCATTTTCTTCCCTCAGTGAATAAAATAACTCCACATGACCTCTGTTCTACTAAATATCTCTGTACAAACTAGAACACAAACAACTGCAAACCCTCAGACAAACTCTTATTTATTATTAAACTGCAGACGCTAAACAATAATATTGTGTACAGTTGAACAGCAACAACCAGTTACATAATAAACTCAACTGTAAATGAACTGAAGCCTTGGTTTGGTTCGGTGTCCATTTCCTCATGTGTCCTGTGTATATTCTACACACATTTACACACCTGCAGGACCTGTGTTTGCCATTTCAGACGCAGAAGAATTACACAAAATAACAACAACATGCATGAACAGACTGAGGGGTGAATTATTTCATGATCTCATTAGATCAGGGGTGTCAAACATGTGGCCCGTGGACCAAACCCGGACCACTGAAGGTTCACTTTCAATTTCACAGTTTGGTATAAATAAAGTACATCTATCTATCTATCTATCTATCTATCTATCTATCTATCTATCTATCTATCTATCTATCTATCTATCTATCTATCTATATTTTATTATTTTGTACTGGATTTTTTTTTTTTTACACTTTTGCACATTTTTTAAATTTTGTACTAAAATTTCTCATTCATATTTTTTTTCATTATTCATTCATTCATTCATTCATTTTCTGAACCCGCTTTATCTTCACTAGGGTCACGGGGTTGCCGGATCTTACCCCAGCTACTTTTTTTTTTTTCTCCATTATTATTTTTTTAATCCAATTTGCATATTGTGACATCACAGGGTGGCGGCCATATTGGATTACATAACTTTTAGCAAAATTGAACTTTGAACATATTTGCATGTAAGTGTTCTTTGTGTTTTTAGCTTTTTGTCATCTTATCCTTAAAATTAATGAACTTAAACAATAGTAGAAAGTAAAATGCAGTAGTATCTTATCTTATCTTTAGTATCTTTTTATCCAAGCAGCAGAGTAGACAAATCTGTCCTTATCTAACCAAACTAAAACTAAATCAACTTTACTTACTTACTAAACCAGCTCAGGACCACGCCTTTAAACTGGATTTTCTTCTTTACTTTGAACAGAAACATGCCCTGTAATGTTGTTAGGATTAAAGGGGCACATGTCCGCCACCTATTGGTAGGAGGTGGTAACAAGATCTGGTAACTCTATTAACTGTTTCATTCAGTTATGATGCTTGTCACCATATTGCTACTTTGCTGCTTAAAAGGTTAAAATCTTCAGTGTAATTTTTGCACTTTCAAATTCATCCCATGAGCCGAACTGGACCCTTTATCGCATGTTTGACACTCCTGCATTCAAATAAGACGACCTTTTTTAGACAAATACTTCAAACTACAGAACCACAGTTGAACACCATGTCCTGACACAAGTGGAATTTAACCCTGATCTGTGAAGTGTTTTTACATGAAACAACTCTTAAGACTTGGACAGAACAGTAATAAACTAATATTTCTGCTGAGACGCTGTAAACCTCTTGCCAAACTCACAACACACTTCAAGAAAACCAATAAATCAAAGTCCTCCAGTGCTGTCATACAGTATGTACAGTACCTCACCGATACAAACACAATCGAGCAAAAACACACATCCAATAAAAATCAATCTAATCTACAGACACAGATCACATACTCACTGACAGATCTCGTGTGCGACTGAACAGTTGAGCTTAAAACCATGGACTCTGTAAATCAACTGTCCATCGGTGTCATCTGCGCCTCAGTTTGAGCTTTGGACACACTGGTGTTCATGGCACACTTCCATGGTAAACCACCAAGCAGGCACAACAGGGTCAAAGGGCGCTGCTTTAATGTAACTCTGTGTTTTATTCCACTGATTTACATGTGAGGATCAACAGGCAGGAAGGACGACGCAGATGAAACATTTATCACGCTCCAATATTTCAGTCCATACCGAAAACCTTTAACCCTTAAACCTCCACAACAGTGTCCTCCAACCTCTGACTCAGGGATTTATTGTTTTTCTATAATTTCACATCAGGCGTGAACCTGAAGTCTCATCCTGGTCTTTTAACCCTTTCATGCACGAATTATGAGAACTTTAGTCAATATTTTTGTCTTGTGTATTTTTATTCCTCTTTAGGCATGTAAAAAACAATGCAATTGATTTTTTTTAATGAACCTATTTTTCGTGGAGTTACAAAAATGTCCACTCAGCTGGACACCATGCGTTTAATTTTTGAAGCAAAGAAACATTTATTTGAAAAATCATCATCAGAAAGTGATATACTGTGTGAAAACTATGAAATAAAAACATTTTTAATGCTGCTAATTGCTAAATTGCTAGTGTTTTCTCACATTTCATCATACTCTAATGTTAGTTATTACTCATTTCATGGAGATAATATCCTCCTGAGACCCAGGAAATTGACAGTTTTAGCTTTTTTACACTAAAAAATTGTCTTGATTGGAAACTGCATAATGCAACAGTTTTTTTCAGATACATTTTGAAATTATTTTTATTTATTATTGACTTTCATTGGAATGTCCTTTGCAAAGCACAGCATTTTTAAAGTAAAACTGTCCAACTTTTGTCCCCTACAGAGGACAAAATGCATTGCTGGGTTTCAGGAGAATATGCCAAAAAAAAAACCAAAAAAAAAAAAAACCAAAAAACACTATTTCTTCCAGAAATCTGTTAAACAGTCTAATAACAATTAGCAATTTATTTACACTAAAACATGCTACTGCAGATCAGGTTTATCAAGAACAGCAAAGTTACAGTAATGGTATGAATTGCAGTGTTTGGGATGATGTGTAAGTGTCCACTGTGTTGGCTGATATGGAACTAAAACAACAAAACCCCTGAATATACAAGAGAACAGCTGGAAAAGAACTGTCCACTGGAGTGACCACTGTGCATGAAAGGGTTAAAGTTGATATTTGACATTTTCCTGAATGAGAATGGATCATTTTAATGAGATTTCTAAAAAATATATATAGATAAAAAAAAATAAAATATTTTTACAGTGAAAATGTCAGAAAGTTAGCAGTTTTTATTTAGAAAGTCAATGTTTTCAGCTTCCAAATTATAATCTTTTTTTCCACATAAGAATTTTGAGGGGAAACATTAGGTAAACATGACACTTTATTCAGGTAATTTCACATCAGACATGAACCCCAAGTCTCATCCTGATGGTTTAAATTTGACATTTTCTTTGGGTTGGTGTTAATACATACACGAAATGTATGTAAAAATAAGGTATTTTTACAGCGGAAATCTCAGGAAGTTTGTGGTTTTTCTTTAGAAAGTCAGTGTTTTCAGCTTTGAAATGATTTTTTTGGCCCACATAAGCATTTTGAGTCGAAATATTAGGTAAAAATAACACTTTGTTCAGGTATTTAGATATTTGTGTCTATGACAAATATATTCAGTTCACTAAAATTAGTTTAGTGTATATATCAGACATTTCAGTTTGTTCATATTTGTTTGTTATTCTCATTTTTTGTGAGCAGACAATTTGTAAATATTTTCATGTAATTTCACTTTTTTTTTTTTTTTTTACACAAAAACAAAGAGAATAATTTGGAGTTGTCATTATTTATTATTATCACTGTTTAATTTTAAAACTCTTCTTAAAACCCACCTCTTCTCTTTGGTTTTTCACACCACGTAGGATGGTGATTTTAGGTGTGCAGTTATTTTATCTGGGGTGGACAGTCTATTTATTTATTTATTTATTTATTTATTATGTTCCATTGTGTTTTTGTCTTAGTATTTTATCTTTTTTTTTAAATAATGTTTTAATTGAATTTATTTTACTGTACAGCACTTTAGAAACCTTTGTGTTTGTTTAAATTTGTCCTTTATAAATAAAAATAGATTGGATTATTTATAGGTTATTATGTTATTGTTTTCCTGGTCTGACCCCCTTGAGATCAAACTGGGCCGAATGTGGACCCTGAACTAAAAGGATGGTTAGTATCTTAAGTGTAAATTTGCATTTCATAAATTCATCCACGGGCCGGACTGGACCCTTTGGGGGGCCTATTTTGGCCCGCAGGCCTCATGTTTGACACCCGTGCTCTAAAAGTTTTCTTCAGCTGTTATCATATCTTTGGAATAAACAAAACAGCAGCGAAACACAGCATGACAGGTCAAAGGTCCAAGCTTCCACTGATGGAGGACACGCTGCAAAAAATATCAGGCTATTTTAGTTTGTTTTTAACATTTTTATTTTTAACTTTTAATTCCTTTCACTTTTCAATTTTGCAGGAAGTCAACGACCTAATGAAGCAGCTTTAATATCATTAATATCAGTATTTGCACATTAAAGCCTCTAAAATGTGATCATTTGGCGCTTTGTTTGTTTTGTGTGATGAGTGAATACCTTTGGGTTTGGATTTGCTCACATTAAAATATGTAGAAGAATGTGAAGATTCTAACAAGTGTGTCTCTACTGATCTACTCTACTGGCTGGTTGAAGGTTTTTAAACATGTTCTATGTAGTATTGATATACTAAACTGTCACCAGCAGGAGGATTATGGTCAAAAATGAGGAGAAATGTTATAGTTTTACTTCATTATGTAAATATTTAATGTGGGAGGACCTGCAAACCAACATCTGCATGAATTTAACAAACTAATTGACAATTATGGCTGTAAAAATAGTCTGTATGTATATATATAAACAAAAAATTCTGCAATTTCAAGTGGTTCTATGTAGTATTAATGTTCTAAACTCTGACCATCAGGGTTCAGTCTGGTACCAGAACACACTTAGAACCAAAACCACCAACGAATCAACTATGTATCCACAGACTGAATCAGTCACTGAATAAAGGATGAAGCTCATTGTTTCCACATCTGTATTACGGAATCATCAAGTTTTCTTCAAAAACTAAAACTCATAGACGCTGTCTTATACCACTAGTCGCTTTTCCATTGACCCTCAAATTGCACAAATATAACTCACGCATAAAAATGTACCCAACGAAAAAACGACAATTGCGCCCAGATTCTCATTTTTCAATTAAAAGTTTTTGTGCTGATAAGAGGTGGTTTTTCAGTTGTAGTGCAAATGGTATATCACAGAAAACTGCAATGACAAGACCTTTTTCTGCAACTAGCCACGTGAATTAAAAAAAAAAAAAAAAAAACGGATGCTGACGGGCATTACAACAAGCAAGAGAGAAGAGGTTTTTTTTAAAAAATTGGTGCGGTATGTGTGGACACACAAGGGAACAGAATCATTTTTTAATTTAAAAAAAAATTTGAATATATCTGTAAATCAACACCATATTTACATTCATCACCATGTTTATGGAATGACTTCTCATGCCATCTCGCGATACTAAATAAACAAATCATCGCTTTGTGATTTAATGGAAAAATCAACATTGCGCATTTTATTTTTTCTGACATTTAGTAAATATCAGTAAAGTTTTGCACAGATGTTTAATGGAAAAGCGACTACTGTGTTATGATCTTCATGTACTGCATCAGCTGATAGTTTACATTATAGCTCTGTTAGCTTAGCTCTGTTAGCTTAGCTGTTAGCTAAGCTCTGTTAGCTTAGCTCTGTGTTTAGACTGAAAACAGCCACAGTAAAACCACTAATCACCTGTTTTCTGTTGGTTTGTGTTGTCAGTAACTGAACTAAAGATCTGTTTGAATCCAACAAACAAGGTCAGAACTGTCACCGTTAGCAAAGATAAAAACATCCCATAATAACTTTATATCTTCATAAGCCTCAGAATCAAACTCACTCATGTAGAAGAAACGCTGACATTTAACCATTAAACTCCATTCTTCACATTTACAGCTGAGTCCAGTGGAAACAACACAATGACTCTAGTGTTATCACTTCTTTTCTCTGACTGACAGTTGTTTCTTTCTGGTTCTCATACTCACCTTGACTTTGGCTGACAGACTGACTCACTACTCCCTCTAGTGGTCACATAAATCCCTGTCACTGGAAATAAACTAACTTCATATCTGTACAATCCAACACATCAGTATCTTTGGCAGAACTATACATACATACATTTATTCTAAACACTGATGACGAGAATTTTAGAGTAACTTCTTCGCATTTGAAAGTAGACATGCAACATATAGACTCTTTAAATTAGTGTCTATAGGAATGTTATTTAATGATTATTTTGGGTCACCCTGAGATTTCATTTTTAGCATTTATTTATTTTTCTCCTATTTGACCCATAAAGACCCAAATATACACCAGCGACCAAAAGCATCTACTGATCTAAAATATTCAATACCTGTTGATCCACAAATCCTATCAATACATGTAAATAATTGGTGTAAAATACAGTTCTTCATCTTTTCATGGTCATCAGATATGACCCATATGGATGTTCAGAGGCTCCGTAGTTACCGTGGAAACACCGTCATCTTCTACAACCTTGATTCACCAGTAAAACCTATGGAATTGGATCAATGACAGTGGATGGACACACTGGGTTTATGATCAGTTAATGAGAGATTTTACTGAAAAAGTCACTTTTTCTCAAGTTTTCTTTCTTTTTTTGGTACAATAACCCTCAAATGTAATCTCAACATGATGATTAAAGTACATAATCAGTCAAATAAACATTGGAAAATACCTGATTTTCACTGAAAAAATGCAAAATGGACAGGATAATATTATGATAAATGTTGATAAATCACTTAAGAAAGGTTAAATAGAGAAAAATTAATTTGGGAACCTCCACAAAAGTAGCTCTGGGTGTTTATGGGATAAATCTCCATAAATGCTCCCAAATCTGGACATGTACTCAGTATAATAATACAAACTGATATTACACTTAAAACTTGATTAATTGTGCATTCCTACTTCAATAAAATCTCCTGTGACAGTGTTTTGAACTGGTTGATTTACACTATTGTGTTTTTCTTAACATTATGGATTTCAACTCTTATCTATCATATCAACACATTCTTTCTAATACTGGGTCTAGTCACAATGAAATGAAATTGGTCCATAAATGAATCAGCTCTGACAGTATTTGGGAACGCTGCAGAGTCCAATAAAAGTCCAGAAAATCCAGTTTTTCCAACATGGAAGAAAAACTGTTTTTCCTTCTCATAATAACAGCCTCTGTCATGAAGAAAAGAGTCTGTTTCTGTCACAAAAGTGGCTCAGATTAGTTTGGAGAAGAGAAGGTCAAAGGTTATACCCTTCACGAACCGAAATACACTAAATCAGGGGTGTCAAACTCAGATCCTCGAGGGCCGGTATCCTGCATGTTTTAGATGTTTCCCTCTTCCATCACACCTGGAAGCCATTACATCGTTACCAGTCTTCTGCAGAGCTGGATGATGAGCTGATCATTAATTGAACCAGGTGTGGCTGGAAGAGGGAAACATCTAAAACATGCAGGATAGCAGCCCTCGAGGACCGGAGTTTGACACCTGTGCACTAAATGGACAAAAGTATGTGGACACGTTGAATTCAGGGGTTTCTTTTCTAACAGGGGTCTGGGACACAAAACAATAATGACTAATGTCAGAATATAGTTTTATATTATGGGATAAATATCATTGCATTGCTTAGTTTGGGGGCGAGAAGGTCCTGGGCTCGATTCCAACACCCGTTGATGGGGCTGGGACCTTTCTGTGTGGAGTTTGCATGTTCTCCCCATGCAGTGGTGGAGAATCCCAGCTCCATAAAGTAAAACTCCTGCCAGGTATTGATTCTACCAATTCACTTAACACAGGTGATTCCACTAATTATCCCATCTACTAGGGCTGCTCGATTATAGAAAAAAAAAAATCACGATTATTTTAGCAATAATTGAAATGAATGAATGAATGAATGTTTATTTCAGTTAAATACAAAATACAAAACATATACATATTAAAAAAAACAACAACAAAACAAAACACATACATATTAAAAAACAAACATAAAATTAACACATTTTGTAACTGAAATCACGATTATTAAAAACGATTATTTGTTAACCTTAATGTTGTTTATTTTTTTCTTGCAAAACAATGTAAGATATACTCTTTAAATATAAATAAAGCTTTAAACCACTGAAACAAAGTATGTTCACTTTTGTACGAAACAAAAAAATCTTTGACTGCAAATAAGTGTACTGTACATTCAAGTATGTTTCCTTTTGTAAATAAATAGTGCACTGGAATTAAACTGCTATAGACTTGCCATAGAACTGGAGCAATAAAAAAAAACAACTCACGTACAGTGCAAATTATAAATTCAAGTATGTTCAGTGTAGTATGAAACATAGTAAATTAAGTGGCGTGCCGTGAGGTTTCAGTTAAGGCCTTCTGTATACATCAGCCATCTAGAATACGTACATTAGGGTTATACGGGGTAGGGTTAGGTTAATACGGGGGTTGCAGCGTAAAGAGATTCGGAGACTGAAGATTGCATTGCAGACGAAGTTGTAGACGGAGTTTTTTTTTTTATGTGTTTTAGTTTTTCATAAGATTATGATAAAGGTGGCGGTGGTTAAACTTTAGATGGTTAAAAAGGTTTGTTGTGTTACCGGTCGGTGCGGACACAACTACGAAACACTTTTTGCACGTGATGTGTTTTTGCTCTTCATCAAACCCAAAGTGATTCCATACAATTGAATTTGACTTGCCTTTTTTGTTTACCAAGCACTTCTGCTGCGATTCTCCTGCTATTTTTCCAGACCGCTAGGTACAACTTTCCTCTTGGGGTGGACCTGCCGGCTAGCAGGCAGCAGCAGCTTAGAGGGGGCGGGGCAGAGCAGCTCATGGTAGCTTGCGTGCGCGTGAATTAAAACAACTCAAAATTAATAATCGTTTTTTTCTCGATTACATAATTTTCGTAATCGTTGCGTGTAATAATCGAAATCGCAATTGAATTTCGATTAATTGCACAGCCCTACCATCTACCCAGATAAGGGGTTGTGCTCATCAAAATGGGCTGGTTCAGTGAATGGTTTGAACAAATACATGGCAGGACTTTTATTTTATGGAGCTGGGATTCTCCACCACTGGTTATTTATGATTTAATGGGGGTTGTTTTATTCCTGATTATGATTAGCCAAAAAAGTGCATATTTAAATACTACCAGAAATAAGTTTATCTTAAATTCACATAAAACAACGGAGAAGGTGCTGTCTTGCATTTAACAGCCACTGAAACCCAGCGGCTGAGAATCCCAGCTCCATAAAGGAAAAGTCCTGCCATGTATTTGTTCAGACCATTCACTGCACCAGCCCATTTTGATGAGCACAACTCCTCATCCAGGTAGATGGGATAATTAGTGGAATCACCTGTGTTAAGTGAACGGGTAGAACCAGTACATGGCAGGACTTTTACTTTATGGAGCTGGGATTCTCCACCACTGTCCCCATGTTTGCGTGGGTTCTCTCCAGGTTCTCTCCTGGCTCCTCCCACCATCCAAACACACGCACTCATAGGTTGACTGGTTAATCTAAATTGTCCATAGGTGTGAATGTGAGAGTGATTGTTTGTCTCTATATGTTCAGCCTTGCAATGAACTGGTGAAATGTCCGGCCTTCACCCTTATGTAGCTGGAATAGACACCAAGCGACCCTAGCGGGTTCAGATAATGAATGAATGAATGAATGAATGGTTTGTTAGGTTTAAATTATCTTTGTTTCCAAAATGCCTCAGAGATGGTTTTGACGTAATTTCTCTTAATATGTTTTTTTTTTTTTTTTTAATCCATGACTATGATTTTAAATGTTCTTCCTCTAAATTTCTAAAATATTTTTCCTGCTCTGACTGTAAATAATAATTTTCTACCACAACTAACCATCTACTTTCTTCACATCTCACAGAGGAAGAAAAATCTACCATTAAACTTTAAGGAAATATTGACGTTTTTATCTCACATCATCATGAACAGGTCACCTAACAGCTGTAGACATGATGTGTCCCAATACTTTTGTCAATATAGTTTACATTCTAATGAAAGGATTTGGTGGAATTTAAAACACAAATATTATACAAAGCAAGAAATAAATGACTTCCAAGTAACATATATAAATTATTCACAGATAGAGGATAATAATAATAATAATAATAATAATAATAATAATAATAATAATAATGATTTTTTTAGTTGTTTTCTCTATGATTTTAAATGTTCTTCCTCTAAATTTCTAAAATATTTTTCCTGCTCTGACTAAATAATAATTTTATACCACAACTAACCAACTACTTCAGGGGTCTCAAACATGTGGCCCGGGGCCAAATGCGGCCCACCAAAGGTTCCAATCTGGCCCGTGGGATGAATTTGCAAAGTGCTAAAATTCCACAGTCAAGGCTGCGGAACTCATTTTAGTTCAGGTTCCACATACAGACCAATAAGTAAAATAATAGCATAATAACCTACAAAAAATAATGACTCCATATTTTCTTCTCAGTTTGATGTGAAAAAATAATATTACATTATGCCTATAAATAATGACAACTTCAAATTTTGTGTTTTAATGCAAAAAATAACATTAAATTATGAAAATATTTACATTTACAAACTATCCTGTAACAATAAAATGTGAATAACCTGAACAAATATGAACAACCTGAAATGTCTAAAGAAAATTAAGCACAATTTTAACAATTTGTTGCCTGTTACTAAGTGTTTAGTGTCTTTGTAGATCTGATCCATAATGCACATGTAGAAATGATAAGTTGAGGCATAATATTGGTAAAATTGCACTTATTTTTCTTAAGAAATTTCACTTTTTTCAGGTTATTCACATCTTTTTTTTGTTTGGATAGTTTCTAAAAGTAAGTATTTTCATAATTTAACAGGGTTTGTTTGTTTGTTTTTTTACACACTAAAACAAAGACAAACATTTGGAGTTGTCATTATTTATAGGTTATTATGTTATTATTTTACTGGTCCGGCCCACTGGAGATCAAATTGGGCTGAATGTGGCCCCTGAAAGAAAATGAGTTTGAGACCCCTTATCTACTTTCTTCACATCTCACCCTGTAATTTCACTTTTGGTGTTTTTTTTTTTTTTAATGCTACTGATGTCATTAAATCTCCATAAATGCTCCCAAATCTGTCCCAATACTTTTGTTCATATTGTTTAGTAACATCAATATTTCCCCATACAAAACCAAACTAACCAATACAATAATATTTATCCCATAATATAAAACTATATTCTGACATTAGTCATTATTGTTTTGAATCCCAGACCCCTGTTAGAAAAGAAACACTGGAGTGTCCACATACTTTTGTCCACACATTTTCTATAAAATGGAGCTACACATTAAAAAATACCAACACACTGAAACTAAACACAAAGAAGGATAAAAAATGCATTAATTTTCTACAGAGTGCGCAGTTCGCAGACCAGTCTATAAAAAGTGTATTTATTTCTGGACTATAAAGGAGTGTGAAGCCCCCCCCCCCCCCCCCCCCCCCCCCCCCCCCCCCCCCAGGACGAGGCCTCCAGCCAGCAGCACATACCAAAACACAAAGACCCCCAGCAAAAACTATCAGCCCCCTCTGTTCCCCATTTCAGGCCCTCACAAAGACGACAAGGGTTTCTGGAGGAGAAGCTGGCGTTGAATCCAAGGGTCGGCGGACGACGTGGGAGTGGGCGGGGCCAAACACAAACCAGGCTTCGGCGGCGTCGACAGGCTCTTTTACGCCGTCAGAGTTTGAGTAATTTTACCGTCACTCGTCACCGTCGACCGTACCTGACAGAACCATCCATCGTCTGCTGTTAAAACTTCAACTCCCATCGTCTACGCAGACTTTTTACTGAAGCTTTGACATTTTTCACAGAAATTGTCTCCGATTTTAAAGTCACAAGAACAATAATTCGTTGTTTCTAGTGTAGAATTTGTTTTAGAGTTTTACTATGAATGATCTGCAGCTGGTGGAGGTGGAAGGGGAGAGGGCGGTCTGGGCTGCTCTGCTGAAGCTGATGCCCCCGCGACCCAGACCCAGATAAGTGGAAGAACACGTCATGTCACATGAACCATCACCAAACCCAGTAAAAACCTTCATAAGCACAGATTTCACCTAAAAACTATAGATATTTTCATTAGAATGATCAGTGTTGATGAATAAAATGTCCTAATATCTGTCTTTTTCCTGTGGGTCAGTAAAGGACAGGCTATTGCATAAAAACTGAACCAGTACTTATTGTATATTTAACTCTTAAAGACCTACTTTTGTGGTGAAATCCAAATAAAATTTTCTCTCCGTTTAACATTTACAAAATAGGTTCCAGTATGTAACAATTGGAAATACAAATTCACAACTTAGAAAAGTAACATGTGGGGTCCCACAAGGTTCAGTTCTGGGACCTAAGTTATTTATACTCTATTTAAATGATATTTTTATGGCATCTGGTGAGTTAAAATTTACAATATTTGCAGATGATACTAATTTGCTTTATTCGGGAGCAAATATGAAACAAATATTAGAAACTGTGGAAAAGGAATTGATCAAGTTAAAAAAAATGGTTTGATGTAAATAAGTTATCACTTAATGAAGATAAAAACAAAATGTATGGTTTTTGGTGGTGCTAGGGGAAATTATGACATAAAACTGAAAATTAATGGAATTGAAATTGAAAGAGTGTATGAAACAAAATTTTGGGGAGTGATTATTGACCATAAACTCTGTTGGAAACCACAAATAGAATATATCAAACGTAAAATGTCCAAATCTGTTGCGATTCTTTATAAAACTCGAGATTTGTTAAACAAAAAATGTTTGCATATATTGTATTGTTCACTTGTAATGCCATATATGTCATACTGTGTGGAAATATGGGGCAATGTGTATTAAACTAATATAGACCCGATAATTAAACTCCAAAAAAAAGCTATTAGAGTCATAAACAAAGCTGGTTATCTTCAATCAAGTAATCCACTTTTTGTAGAATCTGGTTTACTAAAATTTTTTGATACTTTATATTTAAAAACAATGGAATTTATGTTTCGTGCTAAAAGTAAAAATCTTCCTGTTTGTATTCAGAAAATTTTTAAGTTAAGAGAAGGGAATTATAATTTAAGAGGGATGTTTGTGTTTGAAACATGTACAGTCAGAACAAATGTTAAATATCAGTGTTTCTGTTATTGGTGTCAAATTATGGAACAAATTGAAGGATGAAGTGAAATTGTGTAGCTCGCTGTTGAGTTTCAAAAAAGCTTTAACTTTTCAAATTCTCAAAGGTTATAAAAGTAATATGATTTCAAAGTGACTTAAGAAACCGAATGTAGACTAATTTGTGTTAATGTTTAATCTGCTGTAACTTCAGGTGTGGAGTTGGAGAAAGGATGGGAACAGGAGAAGCAGAAATAAGCCTCTGGCTTCAGCTTCTTCCTTTTTCAGTTAATAATTGTGTTAATTTTATGTTTGTTTGTTTTTTAATAAGTATGTGTTTTGTACATAACTGAAATAAAACATTCATTCATTCATTCATTCATTCATTCATTCATTTCCTAAGTGAATTATCAGAATTAATGGTAACATTATTCTCTGCATTTTTTTTCCCATTTTTCTGTCTAAGTCACTTATTTTATTTTATTGTAAAAATCCACCATGGTGGGATAAATAAAGTCTTATTATTCTGTATTTAATTCACTGATCATGTAGATGCTCATAAAAGCTCACAGTAAAATTTTATATCAAAACAGAAAAAAGTGAAGAAAAATCTATCATTAACTGAACATAAAACCAAGCATCTACAACCACTGTCATTCATCAAATATATATAAAATAAATTCTTCTCTTCATTTAACTTTTCGTAATTGGTTTATCAGTATTTATCATAATAAAATCCTCTGTATTTTGCTTTTGTTATTATTATTATTATTATTATTATTATTTTCCTATATTTAACTTACTGATCAGGTAAAACATCAGAGTAAATTTAAAGGTTATTATATCAAAACAGAGAAAACTGAAGAAAAAGTGTCATTTTCAGCAAAATCTATCATTAACTGAACATAAAACCAAACATGTACAACCACTGTCATTTATCAAATATATGTGAAAGAAGTTCTTCTCTTCATTTAACTTTTCCTAAATGGTTTATCAGTATTCATCATAATAAAATCCTTTACATTTTGCTTTTTTTTTTTGTTAGGTATTTCCCTATATTTAACTTACTGATCAGGTAAAATATCCGAGTAAATTTAAGGGTTATTACGTTAAAACAGAGAAAACTGAAGAAAAAGTGTCATTTTCAGCTAAATCTATCATTAATTGAACTTAAAACCAAGCATGTACAACCACTGTCATTCATCAAATATATGTAAAATAAATTCTTCTCTTCATTTAACTTTTCGTAATTGGTTTATCAGTATTTATCATAATAAAATCCTCTGTATTTGCTTTATTATTATTATTATTATTATTATTATTATTATTATTATTATTATTATTATTATTTTCCTATATTTAACTTACTGATCGGGTAAAACAGAGTAAATTTAAAGGTTATTATATCAAAACAGAGAAAACTGAAGAAAAAGTGTCATTTTCAGCAAAATCTATCATTAACTGAACATAAAACCAAGCATGTACAACCACTGTCATTTATCAAATATATGTGAAATAAATTCTTCTCTTCATTTAACTTTTCGTAATTGGTTTATCAGTATTTATCATAATAAAATCCTCTGTATTTTGCTTTTGTTATTATTATTATTATTATTATTATTATTATTATTATTATTATTATTATTATTATTATTATTATTATTATTTTCCTATATTTAACTTACTGATCAGGTAAAACATCAGAGTAAATTTAAAGGTTATTATATCAAAACAGAGAAAACTGAAGAAAAAGTGTCATTTTCAGCAAAATCTATCATTAACTGAACATAAAACCAAGCATGTACAACCACTGTCATTTATCAAATATATGTGAAATAAATTCTTCTCTTCATTTAACTTTTCGTAATTGGTTTATCAGTATTTATCATAATAAAATCCTCTGTATTTTGCTTTTGTTATTATTATTATTATTATTATTATTATTATTATTATTATTATTATTATTATTATTATTTTCCTATATTTAACTTACTGATCAGGTAAAACATCAGAGTAAATTTAAAGGTTATTATATCAAAACAGAGAAAACTGAAGAAAAGTGTCATTTTCAGCAAAATCTATCATTAACTGAACATAAAACCAAACATGTACAACCACTGTCATTTATCAAATATATGTGAAAGAAGTTCTTCTCTTCATTTAACTTTTCCTAAATGGTTTATCAGTATTTATCATAATAAAATCCTTTACATTTTGCTTTTTTTTTTTTTGTTAGGTATTTCCCTATATTTAACTTACTGATCAGGTAAAATATCCGAGTAAATTTAAGGGTTATTACGTTAAAACAGAGAAAACTGAAGAAAAAGTGTCATTTTCAGCTAAATCTATCATTAATTGAACTTAAAACCAAGCATGTACAACCACTGTCATTCATCAAATATATGTAAAATAAATTCTTCTCTTCATTTAACTTTTCGTAATTGGTTTATCAGTATTTATCATAATAAAATCCTCTGTATTTTGCTTTTTCATTATTATTATTATTATTATTATTATTATTATTATTATTATTATTATTATTATTATCATTATTATTATTATTATTATTATTATTATTATTATTTTCCTATATTTAACTTACTGATCGGGTAAAACATCAGAGTAAATTTAAAGGTTATTATATCAAAACAGAGAAAACTGAAGAAAAAGTGTCATTTTCAGCAAAATCTATCATTAACTGAACATAAAACCAAGCATGTACAACCACTGTCATTTATCAAATATATGTGAAATAAATTCTTCTCTTCATTTAACTTTTCGTAATTGGTTTATCAGTATTTATCATAATCAAATCCTCTGTATTTTGCTTTATTATTATTATTATTATTATTATTATTATTATTATTATTATTTTCCTATATTTAACTTACTGATCAGGTAAAACATCAGAGTAAATTTAAAGGTTATTATATCAAAACAGAGAAAACTGAAGAAAAAGTGTCATTTTCAGCAAAATCTATCATTAACTGAACATAAAACCAAACATGTACAACCACTGTCATTTATCAAATATATGTGAAAGAAGTTCTTCTCTTCATTTAACTTTTCCTAAATGGTTTATCAGTATTTATCATAATAAAATCCTTTACATTTTGCTTTTTTTTTTTTGTTAGGTATTTCCCTATATTTAACTTACTGATCAGGTAAAATATCCGAGTAAATTTAAGGGTTATTACGTTAAAACAGAGAAAACTGAAGAAAAAGTGTCATTTTCAGCTAAATCTATCATTAATTGAACTTAAAACCAAGCATGTACAACCACTGTCATTCATCAAATATATGTAAAATAAATTCTTCTCTTCATTTAACTTTTCGTAATTGGTTTATCAGTATTTATCATAATAAAATCCTCTGTATTTTGCTTTTTTATTATTATTATTATTATTATTATTATTATTATTATTATTTTCCTATATTTAACTTACTGATCGGGTAAAACATCAGAGTAAATTTAAAGGTTATTATATCAAAACAGAGAAAACTGAAGAAAAAGTGTCATTTTCAGCAAAATCTATCATTAACTGAACATAAAACCAAGCATGTACAACCACTGTCATTTATCAAATATATGTGAAATAAATTCTTCTCTTCATTTAACTTTTCGTAATTGGTTTATCAGTATTTATCATAATAAAATCCTCTGTATTTTGCTTTTTTATTATTATTATTATTATTATTATTATTATTATTATTATTATTATTATTATTATTATTATTATTATTTTCCTATATTTAACTTACTGATCGGGTAAAACATCAGAGTAAATTTAAAGGTTATTATATCAAAACAGAGAAAACTGAAGAAAAAGTGTCATTTTCAGCAAAATCTATCATTAACTGAACATAAAACCAAACATGTACAACCACTGTCATTTATCAAATATATGTGAAATAAATTCTTCTCTTCATTTAACTTTTCGTAATTGGTTTATCAGTATTTATCATAATCAAATCCTCTGTATTTTGCTTTTTTATTATTATTATTATTATTATTATTATTATTTTCCTATATTTAACTTACTGATCGGGTAAAACATCAGAGTAAATTTAAAGGTCATTATATCAAAACAGAGAAAACTGAAGAAAAAGTGTCATTTTCAGCAAAATCTATCATTAACTGAACATAAAACCAAACATGTACAACCACTGTCATTTATCAAATATATGTGAAAGAAGTTCTTCTCTTCATTTAACTTTTCCTAATTGGTTTATCAGTATTTATCATAATAAAATCCTTTATATTTTGATTTTTTTTTTCAGGTATTTCCCTATATTTAACTTACTGATCAGGTAAAATATCCGAGTAAATTTAAGGGTTATTACATTAAAACAGAGAAACCTGAAGGAAAAAGTGACTTTTTCAGTCAAATACATCATTTTCTGAACATAAACCCAGTGTGTCCATCCACTGTCATTGATCCAACTCCATGGGTTTTACTGGTGAATCAATGTTGTAGAAGATGACGGTGTTTCCACGGTAACTACAGAGCCTCTGAACGTCCAAATGGGTCATATCTGATGACCATGAAAAGATGAAGAACTGTATTTTACACCAATTATTGACATGGATTAATAGGATTAGTGCATCAACAGGTATTAAACAGTTTAGATCAGTAGATGGTTTTAAGTCTTTATAGGTTAAAGAATGACTTAAAATCAACGCATTTGTACATTTTGAGGTCTTTGAGGTCTGATCTGGCCAAATTTATAGAAATTCCCAGAAGAACAGAGTGGACAGATGGAAAAAAAAAACCCTGGAAACATGGAGTAGAAAATGTAAGATGAACAGAAACAGAATGAGTTTATGTAGGAATGAGAACAGATACTGAAACATGATCACTGACTGAAGCCTTTTCTAAGTGACTTATCAGAATTTATTATCATATTATCCTCTGCATTTTGCATTTTTCAGTCTAAACCATGTGTTTTCCTGTATTTAATTCACTGATCGTGTAGATGTTCATAAAAGCTCAGAGTGAATTCCAAGGGTTCAGCAAATCTATCATTAACTGAACATAAAACAAGTTTCTACATCCACTGTCATTTATCAAACTACATGGGTTTCACTGGTGAATGAATGTTGTAGCGGATGACAGTGACAGCAAAATTTATTACTAACTGAACATTAAAAACCCTTCATCACGAAGCTGAAAACAGGCTTGAAGTTCAACTACCAACAGCGCAGGGTTTCCCAACATTATGAGACTTAAATTCAGCGCAGAATTTACTGTCCTATATTTAACTGAGTAAATTCAAAGGTTGTAATAGTTTGGGATTTTTCTTTATAGTTTAATTTTATTTAGTTTTGACTTTTTTTCTCTAATTCAGTTAGTTTTCATTCCTTTTTAGAGCAGGTTTGCTAGTTTTTATTAGTTTTCATTTTTTTCTAAATGCTTAGTTTTAGTTTAGTTTTAGTATTAATTTTAGTTTAGTTTTTTTTTTAACTTAATTTTTATTAAATTTTCTCTTTTTTTTTAGTACAGTACAATTATACATTCAATTATACAGTTCAATTAATTTCTTTTCCCCCAACACAGCTGCAAATATATTCTCATACACCTCCACAGACACATATAATGAAATTTAAGAAAGCAGTAACAATTATAGCAAACAATGTTCACTTCAAAAAATAAAAAGATAAAAAAAAAAAGGCTGTAGATATAAATCTTCGTCAGAGGTAGATTGACAGCACTTTGATAACATGGAGTATTCTTGCATCACCAGTAAATATTATTGCAGTAGTAAAGGTAACATAGGTTCCCATCTTTTAGTAAATATGGTTTTCTGAAGCCGGAGCAAGTGTGTGATCTGCTCCATCTGGTAAATATCCCAGACTTTTTGAATCCATGTATTATATGAGGGAGGTTCTGGTTTCATCCAGCTGATGGTTATAGACTTTAAGGCAGCGGTGAATAATATATTCAAAAGGTATTTATCTGCTTTTCTTTAATTTTAGTTTTGTCGTATCTTTTACCTTCTTCGCTGTCGTATTCAAATAAATCCCAGACAGGACTCTGCTGCTTTCTTCCAACTTTAGTCTCCATGTTTCCAGGTAGAGTGGGGACCAGAAGACGACTGGAAACCACAAGTGACGACAAGTGACGGACTGTGACGTACTGTATGGCGCCGCTAGCTAAAATTGCGAAATAAATCGGTTTCGTATCAATCCGACATTGACAAAGACGAAAACAAAGGGAATTTTATCCATAATTTTTTTATCAGTTTTAGTTAGTTTTGTAAGCACACAATACAGTTTCAGTTAGTTATCGTTTTTTTCTTTTAATGATAGTTTTTATTTATTTCAGTTAACGAAAAAAAATTTTCAATTCTAGTTTTCGTCATTTCATTAGTTTTCGTTAATGATAATAACCTCAGTAAATTCAAAGGTTACTATGTCAAAACTGAAAGAAAAGTGACTTATGAGTTCATATCTACAACTCCATTGGTTTTACTGGGGAAACAATGTTGTACAAGATGAAGGTGTTTCCATGGTAACTATGCCATCAGCAGGATACTGATGTAGAGCACTTTATAATGAACAAAACCTGAATAGTGATAATATCAGTTCAGTCAGTTTACATAAATCCAACTGGTTTTAAATCTTACACAGAACCAGTAAAACCAGTAACTGACCCAACTCTACATCACAGTAACTTGGTTATCATTCCGCTACTACAACCACAGCTGCACAAACAGAACACGCCGACACATAATTCTTACACTTAACACGTTGTTCTTTTGGGATAAAGTCAAAGCTCAACCTCAGACACTGAATGTTCTAAACACCAACCGTCCTTAAACCGTGATAGATCAACTGGCATCGACCCATCAGTGATCTATGTGGAACATTTCTACATCCAAAAAATACTTCCAGTGTCCCTGTACATCTGCGTCATGTTCTATCAATAATCAATCACCAGTTGAATGTGTGAGGTTGTCAGGTTCTGTTCTATGTTCCAGTTCTGTGGTCTGGATGCAGATCAGTCTAACAGAAGTGGGCGGGGCTTTCACTGGAGGAGAACTCAACTAATTCAATCAAAGTCCATATCAAGGTTATTATCATTAACGAAAACTAACAAAATGACGAAAACTAGAATTGAAAAAACATTTTCGTTAACTGAAATAAATAAAAACTATAATTAAAAGAAAAAAACAATAACTGACTGAAACTGTATTGTGTGCTTACAAAACTAACTAAAACGGATAAAAATTATGGACAAAATTCCCTTTGTTTTCGTCTTTGTCAATGTCGGATTGATATGAAACCATTTATTTCGCTCGAGCAATTTTAGCTAGCGGCACCAAACAGTACTTCACAGTCCGTCACTTGTGGTTTCCAGTCGTCTTCTGGTCCCCACTCTACCTGGAAACATGGAGACTAAATTTGGGAGAAAGCAGCAGAGTCCTGTCTGGGATTTATCTGAATACGACGGCGAAGAAGGCAAAAGATACGACAAAACTAAAATTAATACTATAACTAAGCATTTCCAAAAAAATGAAAACTAATAAAAATTAAAGCTGCAAGCAGCATTGGGCGGGACCTCGCACCGGGCGTTCCGCCTCCCCCGCGATCTGCGTCCCGGGAATGTCCACACCTCAGCTCCACTCACACCTCTCCGTCCCCATACCAGTTCCCACCCTTTAGTGTCTGTCCTCCTTACATCTGTACAGAACACCAGCGACCCTCTGCTGAAACCACCATCACCTTTAAAATGACACTTTTATTTTGGAAACCCTACTGTGTGTATGTGCATTTGTTTTGTATGTGAGAGAAAGAATCAGTTTGAAAAATGAATTGAAATTGTATAAATAATTGAGCATTAAAGTGATGATTTCTCACATTTAAGGCTTTTATTTTGAAAAAACCCTATTGTGTGAGCATGTGTGTCTGTGAGAAAGAGTACTTTTGAATGAAGAAACATTGCACAAACAGTTGAGTGTTTGGTCATAAAAATGAAAAGAAGTTATGTAATAGACATTTTGTATTATTGGTAATTAGGGTTTTATTTAGAAAAAATGTACTCAGTGTACTTTTGAATGTGTGCAAAATTTCCAATATCCAAAATACAATCCAGTAAAACCTGTTTTAAAATGGAGAAAGAAGAAAAAAAAAAAAAAAAAAAAATTGGATTGTCTGGGATTTGAACCTGGGTCCTCTTGTTTCATAGGCAGCTACATGAACCACTGCACTAAGGACAGACACATACAACTGTGCACCAGGAAGAGTTTTATAGGGACTTTGTCATTGTTAAAAGTGAAAGTAAACATAGTCTTCAAAAAATCGCCATTATTCCATAACCGTAGGTCGGATCTGAAAAATTCTTTCACTTTTGGATTCTGCAGACTTGTGGGAATTTAATGAGGTATAACTTTTTGTTCAAAGGTCTGAAATGACTAAGCAGTAATTGCAGAAACGTATAGTAACTTTCAAAGGCAGATTGCCAACTTCCTGTTGGAGTTAGCTCATGAGTGTCAGTGTAGGATTTGTCGGGCTCAATCAGACCAACATTTTGGCATTTGTTTCATGTTTCTACAACATTCCTACTGGCCGCTAGGGCAGATTTTGAGAGTTTTTTAGTACATAGGTGGCGCTACAGAGTTCATTTTGGCACCCAAGGGGTTAATTTTGATATTGAATGAAAGGGTTCACCAGCCATGACATACATGGCAAATTTGGTGAGTTTTGGAGCATGTTAAGGGGGTCAAATGGCAGTCTAAATCCGAAAAAGTATGAAAATAAACAAATTGTTATAAATCAATAACCATACATCCTATCTCAAAATGTTTTGCATGTGAGCGTTGTGGTGAGTCCTGTGAACGTGTAGATATGTCACATGTGGGGAAAAACTGCAAAATGAAAAATGAGTTTCAAACATCGCAACTTTGCTGGCTTGTAAAAAAGAAACTAAGACAGTTATGGAAAAGGTGTGAAATCGTTGTATTAAGGAGGGTTCACTCTATCTTTTGGCGTTATTTAGAAGTCAATACCACAAACGGTGTCATCGGAGTTAGTTTTAGAAATTTTATTTTGAAAGGCATATTGCGAAGTTCCTGTTGCAGATAGGTCATGAGTGTCAGTGGATGATTTGTAGAGCATGATCCAACAAAAATTTTGGCACTGGTTTCATGTCTGTATGACATTCCTACTGGCCACTAGGGCAGTTGCCGTTTTTTTCACATAGGTGGCGCTAGAGAGCCCATTTTGGCACCTATGGGGTTAATTTTTTCATTTTATCAAATTTTTCGCCAGGCCTGACATGTGTGCCAAATTTGGTGAGTTTTCGTGCATGTTCAGGGGGTCAAAATCCAGGTCAAAGTGGTGTGTGAATAATAATAATAATAATATAAAAACGAACGAAAAACAATAGGGCCTTGCTTGCAGGCAAGGCCTCTCACTGCGTGAGAGGGCCTTACCTTTCGGCTCGGTCCCTAACTAGCAAACCTGCTCTAAAAACAAATTAAAGCTAACTGAATTAGAGAAAAAAAGTCAAAACTAAATAAAACTAAACTATAAAGAAAAATCCAAAACTATTACAACCTTAGTCCATATGTGACTTCTATCAATAGTCACTTTTCCATTGACCCTAAAATTGCATGAATATAACTTGCGCATAAACATTTACTTAATGGAAAAATGACAATTTCACCAAAACTCATTTTTTGATTAAAAGTTGTGTTGGCAAGAGGTGTTTTTTTGGGTGTAGCGCAATTGGTATATCATGCAAAACCACAATGGAAAGACCTTTTTCCACAGCTAGAGTTACATAAATTTAAAAAAACAGATGTTGACGGACGTTACAACAAGTGAAGAACAAGAGTTTTAAAAGAAACATGGTGCGATATGTGTGGACACACCAGGAAACTGAATCATTTTTAATTTAGGATGGGATAGTGGAGTAATATATAATAATAATGAATATATCTGTAAATCAACATGATATTTACGTTTGTCAGCATGTTTATGGAATGACTTCTCGTGTCATCTCGCGATAAATAAACCATTGCATTTGTGATTAAATGGAAACACTGACATTAAGCACTTCTGTTTTTTCGACATTTAGCAAATATCGGTAAAGTTTGGAGTATATGTCCAATGGAAAAGCAACTAATGATCAACAGGAACTATATTAATATCTGTAACCACTTCCATGTTATAAACCAGACTGATCTTAATAAATGGCGCTGTATGTCACACATATATGCTATATCTACGCATTTTCAACCTTTCTAGTGTTATTCAACGTCATTTGATTGCGTGTCATGCAAGCACTTCCTGCTTGCAAGAAATTCCCTTCAAAGCCCGTTTTTCCCGTCTCTACCTGCACCGAACGCACACCAAACGGGATGACACTATCGCCCAAAAATTCTGTTTTCCTTGTGTCTGATAACTTTGGTTTTCCGTGTGCTTTAACACCACTGACTTCACAGGATTAGTTTGACATCTGCACTTTACACACACATTCAAACAGTTTCAGTGAGGCTCTGTCTGCTGCCACGTCATCAGGATGCACCAACAGGTCTACAGACCCTCTGGACTTAATGGATGATTCACTTCATTTTTGTGAAAAAATGGATGGATTTAGCCAAAATTCGGCCATGACAAAGAGAACAATATAGTGATAATTAACACGGCTCTGAGTAGGGATGGGAATTGTTAAGAATTTAACGATTCCATTATTGATTTTGCTTATCAATCCGATTCCTTATCGATTCTCTTATCAATTGTCATTGGGTGAGGGAATAAAAGAGTACAAACAGGTGTGTTTGCATTAACTGTCTTTTATATTTCCGTCTCTGCACAGAAAATATAACATATACAGTATGTACAAACAATAATAACAGATGACACTGGGCCCGGTTCGGGGGGGGGGGGGGGGGGGGGGGGTGTACAGTGAAAGTGAAACTAAAGACTCTTTACTAATTCCTCTATTGCCGCATTTCTACAACGTGGAACCGGTTCAACTCGGCTCGGCTTGTCTCCCGTTGTTGTGCACCTCATTTCCTTTCCCTTCTTACCTTCGGAAACTTGTATTTGAGGAGTTACGATGTTTGTTGCTCACACCGGAACCGACCTGGCGTTCACTCTGCCGCTACATTCACACGCGCTGCTAAGTAGAGAATCAAATACGTGACATTCCTGTAAATGAATCACATGCTGTGGACAAATGTTTGAGGATATTGGAGGGATTCCACCCTTTTGAAGAAATGGAAGCTTTGACAGTGTTCCAGTGGACCTGGTGTCGTCTTTTTAGACCGTTTCTGCCTCAACGCCATGTTGGTTACGTACTGACCAAAACAATGCAGCGTACGTGTGACGTCATCACGCATGCACAACGAAGGCGGAATCGATAAATAGAATCATTAAGCAGGCAGGCAAACGATTCCAAGGAATCGAGCTACTGGGAACCGGTTCTCAAAAAAGAACCAGTTCTCGATTCCCATCCCTAGCTCTGAGCAAGACATGCACCATTTATTTTTTGGCCATGCTTTTCGAAAGTTAACCGTGCAAATCACAGGTGCACAGCTCGCTGCCTCATACAATGGTGTCAGTTGTAGCTCAACAGTCCAAAAAAAGTGGTGGCAGCTGTATGAAGTACATTTATTTGCCAAAAGAAGTCTTTGAAACTTACACAGTTAGTTTCTTTCTTCATCAGTTCTTCTTCAGTGTACTTCAGAAACATGTGGGAAAAAAATGAAGTAGCAAACAAAACTTGCGTCACCGCCTAAATTTTTGCCCGTGGCTGTAGATAAAGACAAAGAAATAAAACTGATTCACTGAAGACTGAAGGTCAACTGATAGATAAAAGAAACGCTGCCATTTTAGCATCAAACCCTGGTCTGTTCATTTACAGCTGAGTCCAGTGGACAAAACAACAACAGTAGTTCTAGATTTGACCACAAACCCACTTTAAACCACTGTAAAAGTTGTTTCTAAAGGTTCATTGATGCTCTACATACGAACGAAAACAGATGTGTGCATTAAATGTCACTACATTTAGTCTTCCATGTGTCCATTGCACTGGAATGAGTATTTGGCATCAATCCACCAGAGGGCGCCACTCTACTCACTCACTCTACTGGATAAAAACCAGGAAGAAGAGTTGAGTTTTTCAAGAGAAAATGAAGAAAAAAGTCAGTGAGTCCATTTACACCACCATAATAATCCAATAACTGGGAGTAATTAAATAATTGTAAAAATCAGATCTGATGCATTTACACTTCAGAAATGCGATAATTGAAAAACTCCAGTCCATTATCGGATTTCATACGTAAAATGGAAGTTACGTTATCACTTCCGGTCCGAATCCCTGACTCTCAGTTTGTGACGTGGGACAAATTAGTATCTAGATTTATTTGGGCTGGGACAAAACCAAGGGTAAAACTTAAAACACTTCAGTTGGGAAAATTAGAAGGAGGTCTAGCTTTACCTAATCTGAAACAGTATTACTACGCAGCCCAAATGAGGTGTATTGTAAATTGGTGTTCCCCTGAGTATCAAGCCAAATGGAAACATATTGATTTAAATTTAGACATTTCACAACCTCAGACTTGTTTAGGGGGTAAAGAACACACAGAATATAAGGGAGATAATGACATCATAAAAGAACAATTGAGAATATGGAATGTGATTGTTAAGAAATATAATTTGGAAAATGATAGTAAGCTCCTGGTATGGCCTTCCCAGTCAGATAAATTCACCCCTGCTAAATCTGATAATAGATTTTTGAGGTGGAGAGAAAAGGGAATAACAGCCATTTGTACACTCATTGAGGGGAAAACTTTTAAATCATTTGATAAAATAAAAAAACAATATAATTTGGAGGATAAGGATCAGTATGGATATTTACAGGTAAAACATTTTTTTGACAGAGAGATTAAAAGTAACTTATCAGAGGGCAGTGAACTGATCAAGGTCTTTACAGGAGCTTACAAACACACACCCACTAAGACTGTGTCTAAATTATATCAGGGTCTACAAAAATGTAATGGTGTGAATTCATATTATGTTAAATCGAAATGGGAATCTGAACTGAATATTACCCTGTCTGAAAGTGAGTGGCATTCTATGTGCAAAACACAGCTAACATCCACCAGCTCTAAAGGTTGGCGAGAATTTGGCTGGAAAAACCTCATTCGCTTCTTTATTACACCAAATATTAAAAGCAAACAACTGGGAAAACAGCAGCAATGTTGGAGAGGATGTGGACACATGAATGCCAATCACTCGCATATCTTCTGGACATGTGTAAAAATGCAAATGTTTTGGAACCATGTTTTTCAGACAATGGAGAATATTTTAAATTATAAAATTCCAATGGACCCTCAGACTATCTACCTTGGTCTAATACCTGATGACATAATTAAAAGAGAAGACATTTACTTATTTAAAATTTTAACTCTTGCCTGTAAAAAGGTAATCACAAGGAACTGGTTAAAAAGTGACCCTCTACGACTACAACAATGGCTGGACATTATAGAGGAAATATACTCCATGGAAAAATTAACATTTCAACTGAGGATTAAGATGGGAACTTTCAAGCGAAGATGGGAGAAATGGATCATATTCAAGGACAGAAATTCTTGATATCAGATTGAGTATGGAAAAACTGTCGAATGTATAAGGAACAACATCCCCCTTGTTTTATTGTGTGGGTTGTCCCCCCCCCCTTTTTTTATTTTTTATTTTTTTTTGTTATTAAGTGTTGTTATGCACTATAAAAGTGTTTCAAAATATTAAAATAAAGAGTATAAAAAAAAAAAATGGAAGTTACGTAGTCAAATATGAGCAGAAAACAATGAGTATGTTTACATGACTAAAAATCTGATAATTGGGACTAATTACATAATTGTAATAATCAGATCTGATGCGTTTGAATGCACTTAAGACATATGATAATCAATAAACCCCGGTTTGGATGTTTCAGTCCATAGTTAGTTTTCTTTCAGAGTTCATACATACATAATGATGGCAGAATCAAACTTCCTATTATTCTCAACAGTAATGATAATTTTAGGTCATTTTATTAATATTTGAAAGTGTAAATATTACATATAAACCCTTTAAAACAGGGATGTCATACTCATTTTAGTTCAGGTTCCATATTCACCCCAATCTGATCACCAGTAAAACAAGAGCATAATAGCCTGTAAATAATGACAACGCCACATTTTTCTCATTGTTTTAGTGCAAGTAACAATATATTATGAAAATATTTACATTTACAAACTATCCAAACAAAAAAAGATGTGAATAATCTGATAAAATTGAAATTTCTTGAGAAAAATAGGTGCATTACGGATTGGATCTAAAAAGGCACAAAACATTTAGTAACAGGCATAATATTATTAAAATTGCACTTAATTTTTTTTTAGACATTTCAGATTGTTCATATTTGTTCAGGTTATTCACATTGTATTGTTAAAGGATAATTTGTAAATGTAAATATTTTCATAAATTAATGGTTTTTTTTTTCCAACACTAAAACAACGAGAAACATTTGGAGTTGCCATCATTTATAGGCATAATGTAACATTTATTTCCACATTAAACGTCATTATAAATAGGTTATTGTGCTATTAGTTTTGTTAAGATCATATTGGTTTGTATGTGGAACCTGAACTACGATGAATTCGACATTCTTGACTGTTAATATCTTCAGTGTAGTTTTGGCACTTTGCCAGATCGGAGCCTTTGGTGGGCCAGTTTTGGCCCCCGGGCCGCATGTTTGACACCCCTGCTTTAAAACAACCAACTCCATGGTTTGTCAGACTACAAATTGATTTTAGACAAATTTTATAACATTAAAACAAAACATCAGAGTATGAAGGTTTAAGAGGATTTTAAAACAGGAAGTGGTACATTTACTGTTTTCTGAAAATGGACAGATATTTGTTTTAGGGATGTAACCATATGAAAATTTCATATCACGGTTATTGTGACCAAAATTATCACGGTTATCATTATTATCACGGTATTATTGAAATTGTGCTCAAAATGTTCAAAAAGTACTGATACACACACTGAAATAATTTAATCAAGTTGTATTTTGAAAAAAAAAACAACAACAACAAAAGAAAACAAACAAAAAAAATAATTGGCACAACGTACCTTCTGTTGCAGAAACATTCAAATATTAACCCTTAGCGGTCTGAGCCTATTTTGTCCATTTTTCAGTCCTTTTGATTTTGCTTTTATATGCTATATAAACAAATGTTTACTATACTCATGTTTGGTATCTTTTTTTTCAGCACAACTTCATCTATTTCATCTGTCTATTATTTTTTTTTTCACTTTAACCTACTATAAAAACACAAAAGGCCGGAAATGCAAAAAAAATAGAAAATCCGATTTGAAAAATGCATATAATTTATTGCATAAAAAAACACAAAGATGCTTAATGAACCTTTTCAAAGACTTTACAAGTGAATATTGGTTCCAAATATTAGATATATACAATTAAAATTGTAATAAATTAAAACTATACTCAAATATTTGACATAAAAATATATATTTACATAGGCGTTTTCTCCTGAAAAGTGCGGTAATCAATCACGGTTATCGTGATAATTAGAATTTAAATGGTAATGCAAACCGACTGCAATTTTACCGCAGTTTATCATTATACCAGTAATCGTTACATCCCTAATTTCTTTATTATTTTAACGCATTTAATGGAACCAAGTCACATACTTAAGTTTAAAGTTCATAAAACATGGTTAAGTTTGTAGAATATCTTGAAATACACTGAAATAGAAAAAAAAAAACTTGCAAAACACAAACTGAAACAAACAGAACGTCAGATATAGTTTAATTTTCACTATTGTTAAAGGTAAATGAGAATAAAACAGCTTTATACAATATGGGACTTTTAATTCACTGGAATTATATTTGACGCTGTGTATTTTGTCATTTTACCTTTTGATTAAAGCTACACGGAAATTAATGACTTCTACTAAATAAAACAATGTAATAATTTATAAAACTAAAACTAAATCCAAACCCTGATCTTGTAGAAGTTGAACCCATTAATCCACAGTCTGTTGGAGCTTTGATAAATATTCTTGATTAGACAGAACTGATGAAATCAAAGCTCTGATAAAAGACTCAATCCAGCGGCCTCCACCTCTGCACCTTCTTCCAGTGGAAACAGAAACTATTTGACCAAAGTCAAACATATTTGACCGTTCATCTGCGTTAACGCTTTCATCATTTCAGACCCAGCGTTTCGGTTCTGAGCCTGCAGAACGACGACGACGAGCAATTTAACACAGAACGACTGAGGTCAGACGAGGAAAATGACCCGATTGGACTGAAACCAGATGAAAATTCAATCCACAGTCATGTTTGGACTCTGAAATCCACAGAGCATCAGTGAAAAAGTCCACGACCACATACAGACTGACCACCATCATCCACACACCTGGACCATAAAGCAGACTAACTAACCTGGTTTAGAACTGGACCATAAAGCAGACTAACTAACCTGGTTTAGAACTGGACCATAAAGCAGACTAACTAACCTGGTTTAGAACTGGACCATAAAGCAGACTAACTAACCTGGTTTAGAACTGGACCATAAAGCAGACTAACTAACCTGGTTTAGAACTGGACCATAAAGCAGACTAACTAACCTGGTTTAGAACTGGACCATAAAGCAGACTAACTAACCTGGTTTAGAACTGGACCATAAAGCAGACTAATTAACCTGGTTTAGAACTGGACCATAAAGCAGACTAACTAACCTGTTGAACTGACCATAAGCAGACTATTACCTTGGACCATAAAGCAGACTAACTAACCTGGTTTAGAACTGGACCATAAAGCAGACTAATTAACCTGGTTTAGAACTGGACCATAAAGCAGACTAACTAACCTGGTTTAGAACTGGACCATAAAGCAGACTAATTAACCTAGTTTAGAACTGGACCATAAAGCAGACTAACTAACCTGGTTTAGAACTGGACCATAAAGCAGACTAATTAACCTGGTTTAGAACTGGACCATAAAGCAGACTAATTAACCTGGTTTAGAACTGGACCATAAAGCAGACTAACTAACCTGGTTTAGAACTGGACCATAAAGCAGACTAACTAACCTGGTTTAGAACTGGACCATAAAGCAGACTAACTAACCTGGTTTAGAACTGGACCATAAAGCAGACTAACTAACCTGGTTTAGAACTGGACCATAAAGCAGACTAACTAACCTGGTTTAGAACTGGACCATAAAGCAGACTAATTAACCTAGTTTAGAACTGGACCATAAAGCAGACTAACTAACCTGGTTTAGAACTGGACCATAAAGCAGACTAACTAACCTGGTTTAGAACTGGACCATAAAGCAGACTAACTAACCTGGTTTAGAACTGGACCATAAAGCAGACTAACTAACCTGGTTTAGAACTGGACCATAAAGCAGACTAACTAACCTGGTTTAGAACTGGACCATAAAGCAGACTAATTAACCTGGTTTAGAACTGGACCATAAAGCAGACTAATTAACCTGGTTTAGAACTGGACCATAAAGCAGACTAACTAACCTGGTTTAGAACTGGACCATAAAGCAGACTAACTAACCTGGTTTAGAACTGGACCATAAAGCAGACTAACTAACCTGGTTTAGAACTGGACCATAAAGCAGACTAACTAACCTGGTTTAGAACTGGACCATAAAGCAGACTAACTAACCTGGTTTAGAACGGGACCATAAAGCAGACTAACTAACCTGGTTTAGAACTGGACCATAAAGCAGACTAACTAACCTGGTTTAGAACTGGACCATAAAGCAGACTAATTAACCTGGTTTAGAACTGGACCATAAAGCAGACTAACTAACCTGGTTTAGAACTGGACCATAAAGCAGACTAATTAACCTGGTTTAGAACTGGACCATAAAGCAGACTAACTAACCTGGTTTAGAACTGGACCATAAAGCAGACTAATTAACCTGGTTTAGAACTGGACCATAAAGCAGACTAACTAACCTGGTTTAGAACTGGACCATAAAGCAGACTAATTAACCTGGTTTAGAACTGGACCATAAAGCAGACTAACTAACCTGGTTTAGAACTGGACCATAAAGCAGACTAACTAACCTGGTTTAGAACTGGACCATAAAGCAGACTAATTAACCTGGTTTAGAACTGGACCATAAAGCAGACTAACTAACCTGGTTTAGAACTGGACCATAAAGCAGACTAACTAACCTGGTTTAGAACTGGACCATAAAGCAGACTAACTAACCTGGTTTAGAACTGGACCATAAAGCAGACTAACTAACCTGGTTTAGAACTGGACCATAAAGCAGACTAACTAACCTGGTTTAGAACTGGACCATAAAGCAGACTAACTAACCTGGTTTAGAACTGGACCATAAAGCAGACTAATTAACCTGGTTTAGAACTGGACCATAAAGCAGACTAACTAACCTGGTTTAGAACTGGACCATAAAGCAGACTAATTAACCTAGTTTAGAACTGGACCATAAAGCAGACTAACTAACCTGGTTTAGAACTGGACCATAAAGCAGACTAACTAACCTGGTTTAGAACTGGACCATAAAGCAGACTAACTAACCTGGTTTAGAACTGGACCATAAAGCAGACTAACTAACCTGGTTTAGAACTGGACCATAAAGCAGACTAACTAACCTGGTTTAGAACTGGACCTGGTATTTATCCTTTACATGTTGGATATATTTCTTCTATCTGTGGTTCACAGTTGGACTTTTGTTTGTGTTCACTATTTATCTGTAGTTGTTCTGGATATTTTCAGTATGTTTCAGTATAGTTTTTATGTGATACTTTGTATTTACAGTCTTTCTTTTTACACTTCAATGTCCCTGTAACAGTGACAATAAAGATCTCTTCTCTTCTCTTCTCTTCTCTTCTCTTCTCTTCTCTTCTCTTCTCTTCTCTTCTCTTCTCTTCTCTTCTCTTCTCTTCTATGCCTTTCTATTCTGTTTGGTTCTTTTTTGTTCTATTCTATCCTATCCTATTCTATTTTATCATATTTTAACCTATTCTGTTCTATTCTATTTTGCTCTATGCTTTTCTATTCCATTATTCATTCATTCATTTTCTGAACCTGCTTTATCCTCACTAGGGTCACGGGGGTCGCTGGAGCCTATCTATTCCATTATGTTCTATTCTATTCTGATTTACTCTGTTCTATTCTATAATATTGTGTTCTATTCTACTTCAAAGGTTTCAGGTTGAATGTTTCAGTATCTGTTGTTATCATTCCTACACAGACTCATCCTGTTTCTGTTAATCTTCTGTTTTCTTCTCCATGTTTTCAGGGCTTTTTCCATCTGCCCACTCTGTTCTTCTGGGAATTTTTATTAATTTAGCCCGATAAGACCTCAAAAGATACAAATATTTGTTGGTTTTAAGTCATTCTTAAACCTGTAAAGACTCAAAATTATCCACTGATCTAAATGGTTTAATACCTGTTGATTCATTCTGTTGATTCATCTATAAAAAGTCCAGATTTTAATGGATCAATTTCAGTCACAAGAACTCTGCATCAACAGGAATTAGATTCTCAGAGAAATAATTATGTAAATTTGTAGAATAACACCTTTAAACAGGTGCATTATTACAAATATTAACCATTAAAGTCCCATCAGTAAAAACCATCTACTGATCTAAACTGTTTAATACCTGTTGATCCACTAATCCTATCAATACATGTAAATAATTGGTGTAAAATACAGTTCTTCATCTTTTCATGGTCGTCAGATATGACCCATTTGGACGTTCAGAGGCTCCGTAGTTACCATGGAAACACTGTCATCTTCTACAACATTGATTCACCAGTAAAACCCATGGAGTTGGATCAATGACAGTGGATGGACACACTGGGGTTATGTTCAGTTAATGACAGACTGGACTGAAAAAGTCACTTTTCTCAGTTTTTAATATTAACAACCCTCAACTTTAATATGAGCTTTTATGAACATCTACATGATCAGTGAATTAAATAGAGGAAAAACTGGCATGTTGACCTGTGGGGATCCACAGGTTCTAGATGTGGTAGTTTTTATGATGTTGTGTATTTGTGCATGCTGTACTGCATTTGTCCAGCAGTCACCGCCAAAGCGTTCTGGCCACGTGATTGTAAGGCTTTTGTATTCCAAAATTAGTACTATCTCCTAAAACATTGGTCCTATCAAGTTGCCGTTTTCTCTAGTCTGTTCCTTGACCAAAAATACATAAGTATGACAAACTGCAGCAGTCAGCTCTGTATGGATTTAGTATGAATCCCCAAACACACACACAGAAGCCACTTGGCTTTTATAATAAAGATACCTGATTTACACTGAAAAATGTATAATACGGAGGATAATATTAGAATAAACCGTGATAAATCACTTTATGGGTTAATATTTAATCTATTAAGACCCAGCACTACTTTTATGTCAGTTCCAAAATGAAATTTTCTCTATATCTAACCTGTCTTCAGTGATTTATCACCATGTATTCATAATAGTATCCAATGTATTTTTGCATTTTATCAGTATAAAACAGGTATTTTCCTGTATTTAATTCACTGATCATGTAGATGTTCATTTAAATTTAGATTAAAGTTGAAGGTTATTACATCAAAAACAGAGAAAAATGCAGGAAAAGTCACTTTTCCAGTAGAATCTCTCATTAACTGAACATAAACCCAGTGTGTCCATCCACTGCCATTGATCCAACTCCATTGATTTTACTGGTGAATCAATGTTGTAGAAGATGACAGTGTTTCCATGGTAACTACAGAGCCTCTGAACGTCCAAATGGGTCATATCTGATGACCATGAAAAGATGAATAACTGTATTTTACACCAATTATTTACATGTATTGATAGGATTAGTGAATCAACAGGTATTGAACAGTTTAGATCAGTAGATGCTTTTGGTCGGTGGTGGATGTTTGGGTCTTTGTGGAATAAAGTAGAAATACTACAAATAAATCCTTTATCTTGATAATATAAGTTGTGACTGAAATAGAAAGTTCAGTGTTGGCGACATTAGAAAACAGACCCAAACGTGGAAACTGAAACCAAAAATGCCACCAAAGTTGGATCCAAACGAGACCAAACCATGTCAAAGCGGATGCAGGAGGTGGCGCTGTGTTTTAGTTACAGCCTGTGCCTGGGTACCCGTGGTGATGGATGACCTGGGGGCTTGGGGTGGGGGTGGGGGGGGCTTCACAAACCGCCAAACAGCCTGACCTTGAAGCATTTTTGGTGGAATGTGAAACTCAGAGGACGGAAGGGGATGTGTCTGGAGCCGCGGCCCGTCCGACTTCTTATTTCTGGTAACGGCAGGCCCCCCCCCACCCACCCAGCATCGACTCCCCCTCAGCTCGTAAGTGGAGGAGGAATCTGGTATTTACAGTAACAGGCAGATTATTATTACAGTGAGAGCAGACTCAAGGCCGCGGACGTCCTCACTGATTCCACTGCAGATCCTCAACTACAGCCAGATACGGACGCTTTTGTTGATGCGATAAAATAATCACCAGTGCCGTCGACAGATTAACGTCTAAACCAAATAAGCTTTACACGCATTAAAGCTTCTCCTACAACAGGAGTGTCAAACTCATGTTAGTTCAGGTTCCACGTCTAGGCCAACGTGATCTGAAGTGGGTCAGACCAGTAAAAGAAGAACAGAAGAACCTATAAATGATGACAAACACTAGGGATGCACCGATACCACTTTTTTCCAGACTGAGTACGAGTACTTACATTTGAGTACTTGCCGATACCAAGTACCGATACGAGTACTTAATAATCCCATTCCAGTTCTTAGTTCCTTTTGTAAATGTGCTTTATTGTCATTGTCATTAGTCTGACTGGAACAAAGTGCTGCTACTGACATTTAATGTGTTGGAATGAGCGTTTGTCAATTAATCCACCAGGGGGCGCCGCTCTGAATTAACCATACTAGACAAATACCACGAAGAAGAAGAAAGTTTTATGAAGAAGAAGAAGTCAGTAATAACAAACATGGAGACGACAGAGGTAACACTAATGTGATACTAATATTGCAGCGTTTTCACTGGTAAGGTTTAAAAGCTTAGCTTCAGCAGGAAGAGAAAAGAGAAATGAGCCATAAGTTTAGTTTTCACTTCTGCTGGTGGTGGTCCACACCGCTCCGTACTCCCGGTGGTATTCTCTGTCTCCACCAGCACCTGGAAAATGGATGGAATGTACGCAGAGGACGGACAGAACGCTGCGTCTGAATCTGTCTGTGTCTGTAACGTTACTTGCAGTCAGCGTAACTTTTATCACCGTCGCTTATTTTGAAAAATCTCCACACTCTTCACACATTATTCCACCACCGCGTACCTGCTGCACTGAACTGTGAATGTCACACGGCCGTAAGTGGTATCGATGCATTTGTATCAGATTACTTTTACGAGTACAAGTACGAGTACACACCCTGAGTATCGGAGCCGATGCCCAATACTGGTATCGGTATCAGAGCATCCCTAACAAATACAAACTTTTATCTTTGTTTTAGTAAAAAAAAAAAAAAAAAAAAAAAAAAAAAGGAAAATTACAAAATGAAAATATTTACATTTACAAACTATCCTTTAAAAAGTGCACATAACAAAAACAACCAGGAACTTCCTCAGAAAAATAAGCGTAATTTTAACAATATTCTGTCTCAGTTTATCATCTCCAAATGTTCATTGTAACATATAGATCACAGTGGTTCTACAAATACACAAAACATTTAATAACAGACCGAATATTGGTAAAATGACACTTATTTCTCTTAAGACATATCAGGTTATTCACATTTTTTCATGTAATTTTACTTTTTTACATCAAAACCAAGAGAACATTTTTGAGTTGTCATAATCTATAGGTTATTATGATATTATGATCATATTGGTCTGTATGTGGAACCTGAACTACAATGATTTTGACACCACTGATTTTTTAATATATTTTCATTTTTTGTACTTGTGCATTTAAGAAATTCATCCCATGGGCCGGATTGGACCCTTTGGTGGGCCGGTTTTGGGCCACTGGCCGGATGTTTGACACCCCTCCTCTAAACAAATAAGCTTTGCACACATTAAAGCTTCTTCTGGAGCAGAGGTGTCAAACTAATTTTAGTTCAGGGGTCAGACCAGTAAAATAATAACATTATGACCTATAAATCCTAATATAATGGACGTTCTGTGTCCTACGCGTGTCCGGATGTTTGTCCCGATGTTGCAGCACGGGAGGGCGTACGGGTGAAATGCCACTGTTGCACCACGGGAGGGCGTTATCGTACAATGGCACCACGGGTACAAGGCCATTAGTGATGTAAACTCAACTATTTCTCTTTGTTCGAGTATTAAAAAAAAATTTAAAGTCAAATGAAATTATGAAAAGGTTTACATTTACAAACTGTTCTCTCACAAAAATGTGAATAAAAACTGAAATTTCTTCAGAAAAATAAGTGTAATTTTAACAATATTCTGCCTCAGTTTATCATTTACACATGTTCGTTATAACAGACAGATCACAGTGGATCTGCACATACACAATAATACATTTAAAAACAAACAGAATATTGGTACAATTACACTTATTTCATTTAAGACATTTCATGTTGTTCATATTTGTTCAGGTTATTCACATTTTTTGTGAAAGGACAATTTGTAAATGTAAAACATTTTCATGTAATTTTACTTTTTTTTCACTAAAACAAAAAGAAAAATGTGTATTTGTCATTATTTCTAGGTTATTATGACAGTATTTTACTGGTCTGATCCACTTTAGATCATATTGGTCTGAATGTGGAACCTGAACTAAAATGATTGTTAATATAGTTAGTGTAATTTTTACATTTCACAAATTCATGCCACAGGCCTGATTGGACCCTTTTGCGGGCCGGTTTTGTCCCACGGGCCGTATGTTTGACTCCTGTGTCCTGAGTAATTAATCAGTATTTATTATAATATTATCTTCTATGATCAGAAAACCCACCTTCAACCTTCATCCACCCTCACTTACTTTTTAAAAGTTCACTATTTTCTGCCTGAATCTTACTTTTGATGGATGAAAATAGACCAAGTGCATGATGGGAATATTACCTTAAACTCACCTCTACTGGAGAACAGAGTAAATGTGTTGTATTGGTTAAAGGTCACTGGTGTTTCTACTGAACACTGTGACTCGACCTGTTCATCAACTCTGAAGCCGGTCACAGTCCTCCAAACCCTGCAGATTCTACAACAGGGGTGTTAAACATACGGCCCGCGGCCCAAAACCAGCCCAAAACCAGCCCACCAGAGGGTCCGATCCGGCCTATGGGATGAAATTCTTAAATGCAAAAATATAAAAAATGAAAAGATATAACAATCAATGGTGTCAAAATCATTTTAGTCTCACTGAATTCACTGTAGTTTTTCATAAATCCATCCCATAGGCTGGATCGGACCCTCTGGTGGGCTGGTTTCGGGCTGGTTTTGGGCCGCGGGCCATATGTTTAACACCCCTGTTGTAGAATCTGCAGGGTTTGGAGGACTGTGACCGGCTTCAGAGTTGATGAACAGGTCGAGTCACAGTGTTCAGTAGAAACACCAGTGACCTTTAACCAATACAACACATTTACTCTGTTCTCCAGTAGAGGTGAGTTTAAGGTAATATTCCCATCATGCACTTGGTCTATTTTCATCCATCAAAAGTAAGATTCAGGCAGAAAATAGTGAACTTTTAAAAGTAAGTGAGGGTGGATGAAGGTCGAAGGTGGGTTTTCTGATCATAGAAGATAATATTATAATAAATACTGATTAATTACTCAGGACATGGGTGTCAAACATACGGCCCGTGGGACAAAACCGGCCCGCAAAAGGGTCCAATCAAGGGCCATGGCATTATGCAAATACAAAAATTACACTAAAAATATTAGCAGTCATTTTAGTTCAGGCTCCACAGTCAGACCAATATGATCTGAAGTGGATCAGACCAGTAAAATAATAACATAATAACGCAGAAATGACAACTACACATTTTTCTCAATGTTTATATATACACACATATACATATACATATACACATATATATATATATATATATATATATATATATATATATATATATATATATATATATATATATATATATATATATGTGTGTGTGTGTGTGTGTATATATATATATATATATATATATATATATATAAAGAAAAGTTAAATTACAGGAAAATGTTCACATTTACAAACAATTTTCACGAAAAATGTGAATAACCTGAAGAAATACGAACAACCTGAAATGTCTTGAGAAACGTGTCATTTTATGAATATTCTGTCTGTTTTTAAATGTTTTTGTGTATTTGTAGATCCACTGTGATCTGTATGTTATAATGTACATGTGGAAATAATAAACTGAGGCAGAATATTGTTAAAATTACACTTATTTTTCAGAAAACATTTCAGGTTGTTCATGTTATTCACACTTTTATAGGATAGTTTGCAGATATAAACATTTTGTAATGTAATGTTGTAATTTTTTCGGTCTAAAACGTAGACAAAGGTTTGTATTTGTTATTATTTAAAGGTTATTATGTTATTATTTTACTGGTCTGATCCACTTTAGATCGTATTGCGCTGAATGTGGAACCTGAACTAACATGAGTTTGACTTTGGAAATGTTTCATTTGGAAGTCGCCACAAAAAGAGTTGTAGGTCTTTAAGGTTTAAATACACGATAAGTACTGATTCTGTTTTTTATGCAACAACTTCAGCATGAAAAAGACAGATATTAGGTATTTGGATATTTTAGGATTAGGATATTCTAATGAAAATATCTCTATTTTTCAGGTGAAACTGGTGCTTATGAGGATTTTTACTGGGTTTGATGGTGGTTCATGTGTTATTAAAACTAGGGCTGGGCTTTGGGGAAATCCTGCAAAATTAAATCAAATTATTATAAACCAAACTGAGATTATTCCTCTGCACATTTCTGAATGTAACCTGTTTACTTCTCTTAATATTTTAAGAGCAAACGTGCTTCTCCACTTGCATATGGCTAAAAGAAAGTATATTTCATTCATGTCGTGTCTTTAATTCTTATAGGGAAAAAGGAAAAATAAAAAAATAAAGTTGTAAACTGTGCAGAAAGGCAGAAAATAGTGAACTTTAAAAAGTAAGCGAGGGTGGATGAAGGTCGAAGGTGGGTTTTCTGATCATAGAAGATAATTCCACACGTTTGGGTTTACGTTTTTGTTTCATATTTGGACGATAAAACGGGTTAAAAGAGTTGGGTGAGGTACAAGAGGAGCAGTAATGCCTCAGGGTCAAAGGTCATGCGGTGTTTTATGCTGTATTTCTCATGTGTTCCAGTTTCTACAGGAGCGTTGGAGCTGCATTCCGACCCAACTGTGAGTGATTTAGAGTCTGAACTGAGTCTGGATAACGATCGCGGCAGTAAACGCCTCTGTCAGCGCTTCGCTCTCCTTTTACGGGTTCGTAATTAGAGAAATGCATCTGCAGCCAAATAAAAGACGACACAGGCCAGTGGGTAACGTCCAATGTTTCTATTGTCTGTGATGGACGACGAATGGATGAAGGAGGGGATTCTTTCATACGTTTTTAAAATGCAGTTTGAAAACTATAAAGGTGATCAATATGAGGATCAATAGGGTACAGGAAGATCAGTAATGTAACTGGGTCCAAAGTTGTTAAACCCTTAGATCAGGTGTCAAACTCATTTCTTCCAGGGGCCACATTCAGCCCAAGTGGATCTCAAGTGGGCGGGACCAGTAAACAGTGTTTGTGCTGGTGAGGTCCATGCCGCCACACCAAACATTTAATCCAAAAAAATCATCACCGTCACATTAGACTAATTATACGTATGTATAATATATAATATAATCGGCCAGAAAAAACGTCCTGCCCCCTCAAATGAAAGTTCATGAAAGTTCAGGAGGTAAAGGAAAGGTAAATGAGCCTCAAATTTAAGTTTCACTTCCGTGGGAACGCACAGACACCCCCCCTCCCCCCATGGTATTATAAGTAGGACGGAAACCACACCCCCAGGTTACACACCCTCACAACAAGAGATCAGTTCTACAGGAAACACTGAGTAAGAGCATCATAACCTATAAAGAATGACTGCTTTTTCTCTTTTAGTGCAATAAAAACCATAAAATTATGGAAATATTTACATTTACAAACTATCATTTCACAAAAAAACACGTGAATAACCTGAAAAAAACTGAAATTTTGTAAAAATAAATAAATAAATAAATAAATAAATAAATAAATAAATGACGTTTTAACAATATTATGCCTGAACTTACCATTTATACATGTGCATTACAAACGCTACACAAACATTTGGAAACAGGTTGAACAGTGATAAAATGTGACGTTTGGAATTAAAATAAGAACAATTTCTCATTCAATTTGTCATTTGCTCAGGTCATTGTTGTTCTTGGTTCAACTGGACTAGTTTTGCCTCCAAAGAGTAAAACTAGTCCAGTTGAACCAGAACTACCAAGAACAGTGGAGTTGTCCTTAATAGATTCTGTATTTATTTGACTGTAGATCATATTGGTCTGAATGCAGCTCCTGAACTTAAATCAGCTCCACATCCTTAATTGTTAATATCTTCAGTGTAATTTCTGCACTTTACAAATCCATCTTGTGGGTCAGATTGGACCTTTTGGCGGACCAGTTTTGGTCCCCGGGCTGCATGTTTGACATCCCTGCCTTAGATGCATAACTGGGTCAAAATGACCTGGTGAGGTTGTTTTATTATAATATCTTTGTAATGAAAATGTTATTATTTCATATTCCAGGTATTCCTAAAAAAAACATGTTATTTGGAATCTAGGTCAGTTTACCAGTAATGCAATATCATGTACCTTATCATCCTGAACCCTATTTTATTTTATTTATGCATGTTTTATTTTTTAAATCCTTTTTTGTATTTATTAATTTCTTTTCTCCTTTTTATTCCTGTAAGTTACTTGGCTGTTTTGAAAAACAATAAAAAATATTAAAAAAAAAAAGACAAAACAAAAAGCATGTTGACATTAAACTATTAAATTTTTTAACTTATCTCTTACAGATTTTATTTAATTGTAGTTTTTGTATTACTACCCCAAGTTTCCATAGGCGGGTCAAAATGACCCACATTCATTTACAGTGGAATTACATCTGAACCTTCGATTTATTCTACATTGAGTTGACATTGTTTTATTGCTGTTATATACTGTACATCATATACTATATATACTTTGCTTTTCAAATGTTCAAAATATTTTCAAAAACATCAAGATTGTTAAAAATGTTAAAAAATAATAATAATAATAATTTTCAAACCTGAAATCATTCTTTTCTGGGCCAAAATATAATATAAATTATTATTTCTGACATTTAACATTCTACCTCGGGTCATTTTGACCCATTTATGGACGAGGGGAGGGTCCAGACACTCAAGCATCGAAGGGTTAAGGTTTTAATTCATCTATAAAAAAAGTCCAGGTTTTGATGGATCCATTCCAGTCACAAAACAAACTCTGCATCAATAGGAATTACATTCTCAGAGAAATAATGATGTAAATTTGTAGAAAAACACCTTTAACCAGGTGCATTATTCCAAATATTAACCATTAAAGTCCCTTCAGTGAAAACCATCTACTGATCTAAAGTGTTTAATACCTGTTGATCCACTAATTCTATCAATACATGTAAATAATTGGTGTAAAACATAGTTCTTCATCTTTTCATGGTCATCAGATATGACCCATTTGGACGTTCAGAAGCTCTGTAGTTACCGTGGAAACACTGTTATCTTCTACAACATTGATTCACCAGTAAAACCCATAGAGTTGGTTTAATGACAGTGGATGGACACACTGGGTTTATGTTCAGTTAATGAGAGATTTTGCTAAAAATGGTACTTTTTTCTTCAGGTTTCTCTGTTTTAATGAAATAACCTTTAAATTTACTCTGATATTTTACCTGATCAGTAAGTTCAACATAGGGAAATACCTAACAAATGCAAAATACAGAGGATTTTATTATGATACATACTGATAAATCAATTAGGGAAAGTTAAATGAAGAGAAGAACTCAATTTACATGTATTTGATGAATGACTGGTTGTAGATGCTTGTTTTTATGTTCATTTAATAATAAATTTTGTTGACGACATTTCTTCTCCAGTTTTCTCTGTTTTGATATAATAACCTTCAAATTCACTCTGAGCTTTAATGAACATCTACAGTGACAGTACATCAGTGAATTAAATACAGGAAAATATATGATTTAGACTGAAAAATGCAAAATGCATTAAAGTAAATTCTGATAAATCACTTCAAAAATGTTTCATTTGGAAGTCACCACAAAAACAGTTGTAGGTCTTCAAGGGTTAAATGTAAAATAAGTACTGATTCAGTTTTTTATGCAACAATATCTACATTTTTTAAGGTAAAATTGGTGCTTATGAGGGTTTTTACTGGGTTTGATAATGGTTCTTTTGTTATTTAACTAAAACTAGGGCTGGGCTTTGGGAAAATCATATTGAATTAAACTAAATTATTATAAACCAATAATATGTCTTGTAATATTTTAACTGCAAATCTGCTTCTCTTCTAGTACATGGCTAAAGAACGTATATTTCAGTCATGTGTTGGCTTCAATTCTTATAAGAAAGGAAAATTAAAAAAAAAAAAATTAAATTAGAAACTCTGCAAAATATAAAAAAAATACATGTCTTTAACCACATCATTCAGTTTTAAGTAAAACTACACTGTTTTATGAATATTTGTGGTTCTATATTAACACGATATTTGGACAGAAGCTCAAAGGCAGTCTGATGGATTCAACAGACTTCAGTTTCAGGTGTTTTTTTTTCCTCCATCTCAGTAAATAAATGTGATGAGAGTTAGTTTTATTCATCTTGTGTTGAGTTTCTTAGCTTTAACCCTGGCACTGATGTCCTGTTTATGCTATTGTTAGTTTTTCTGTGGTTTAGATGCGTTCAGTTTTTTAGTTTTTTGCATTTTACTATTTAATTTACTGTAGTTCTCCTGCAGATCTACTTCTCCATGTGTAACTCATCTTTTTATATCATATCCTGTTTCAACTCTGCTGCAAAAACAGTAAAATATGATCCATTTAAACATGTCCGTCTGTTTATGATGCCAACACTTGGATCCTCAGCTACATTTGACCTTTTACTTTCATATTCTCTCTCCTCTTTCATCCTGTTTTCTGATTCTTAATCCAAACCCAGTCGTTATTGATCAGAGGTTTAAGTTCTGATCGATAGAGTCCGTGAACGCATCATCACCTGTGGCTCCTACTCTGGAAACTTGCAAATGTCATTTCATGTCACAGACCTGATTCTGAAGCAGCTGCGGGACTTTTCTGCGCCTCCAACGCGTCTACTTTTTCAGTCGATGAAACCGGAAAAAAAAAAAAAAAAAAAAAAAAAAAAAAAAACTCCGTTGAACCGCAGAATAAACCACACGCGCCGGTGCGTCTCCTTAAATCCACGCGTGTCCTCGTCGGTGCTCCCTCGGTGTTTCCTTCATCCTTCTCCGTTCGGATCCTTCTCAGTTCCAGGTTTAAGGTTCGGTCCCCGGAGACGTCACCGGTCACGCCCTGTTGGAGAGATGCCCGTCCGCGCCGTTACGCACGGAACGGTGCGTAAACGGCGCACAGGAACAGAGGACGCGCGTGGAAATACACCGAGTTTTCATGATCCTTTTACAGCATTAAAGTTTTACTGTTGTCATCAGTTTATCGTTACAAAAAATGGAAGAATGAAAAAATAGAAACAGATGAAATAAAGAAAATGGAGCAAAGAGTCCACCTTATGAATAATGTGACAGATTTATATATGAAATAAAAAATAGAATATTACTGATGGTGAATACATTTTGCCTCCTCATAATTAGGGTTTTCCTGTTTAGGCTCAAACTAGTACAAAAAAAAAAAAAAGAAAAAAGTGTATAAAAAGCTGGCAAACATTTAAGAAATTAATCAACAAACTTAATAAAAAAAATAGATATAAACAAAAAAAAAAAGAAAGGAATCTGCAGAATGAACTAATCCACAACATAAGGAAATAAACATAAATATAAACATAATAATTTTTAAAAATTACCAAAAATACACAGACAACTGACAAAATGAACAAAATACTTGATACATTTTAAATTTAAGAACTTCATCACCAAAATGAACATAGAAGACAAAAATAACTACCATGTAGAACAAAACAAAATGAAGAAAATAATGAAAGTATGAGTAAAAAAACAAAAAAACAAAACCTGAATAATCAACAAAAATCAAAGGAATCAACAAAATGAGCAGATTACACTGCAAAGATCCAAATCTTACCAAGTGTATTTTTCTCATTTCTAGTCCAAATGTCTCATCACACTTAAAATAAGACATAATCACCTAAAGAGGAAATTTACAGTGAGATATAAGAACTGATTTTTAGACAATAGAGCTGGAAAATCTGATTTTAAGAAATCTTACCGAGATCATTTTCCCTTGTTCCGTTGGCAGATTTTTTTTGCTTAATTCAAGATTATTTTTTGTTTGTTTGTTTGTTTGTTTAATTCAACCAAAAAAAAAAAAAAAATGTGCTAATGGAAAAAGTGAAAATTAGCTTGGTAAGATTTCTTGAAATAATTTTTTTTTTTTTTTTTCATTTATTTTGTTCATGATTGGGCATTTCATCAGCAGACATTCAATAATCATCAGGTGAACAAACATGTACACACCCATGCTCGAAAAGGAGCAGGATGAAGAAAATCAGATTTTCCAGATCTATTGTCTAAGAATAAGTTCTTATATCTCACTGAAAAGTTACTCTTTAGGTGATTCTGTCTTATTTTAAGTGTGATGAGATATTTGGACTAGAAATGAGAAAAATACACTTGGTAAGATTCAGATTTTTTCCCAGCGTAATCAACAAAAACAAAGAAAATACACAATTTAATTCAGAAAATGTACAAAAGTGATCAAAATAATCAAAAAATGAACAAAAAAATAGAAAGTAACAACATACTTAAACCAATGCAATGATATTTATATTATAAAAGCCAAGTAGCCTCTTTGTGTGTGTGTGTGTGTGTTTGTGTATGTGTGTGTGTATGTGTGTGTGTGTCTGTGGGATTCACACTAAATCTGTACACAGCTGACTGCTGCACTTTGTCATACTTATGTATTTGTGATCAAGGAAGACAGTAGTGAAAATGGCAAGTTGATAGGACCAATAATTTGGGAGATATTCGTAATTTTGGAATACAATAAAAAACCTTACAATCACGTTGCTATGGCCAGAAAGCTTTGGCGACAGATACTGAAACATTATCACTGAAACCTCTGAATTAGAATAGAATAGAATAGAATAGGGGCAGCCATGGCTCAGATGGTGGAGCGGGTCGTCCGATAACCGAAGGGTTGGTGGTTTGAATCCCGCTCTGTCCATGTGCTGTTGTGTCCTTGGGCAAGACACTTCACCCCCCTTGCCTCCAGTGCTGCTACTCACACTGGTGTATGAATGCGTATGAATGTTTGGCGGTGGTGGGAGGGGCCATAGGCGCAGACTGGCAGCCACACTTCTGCCCCAGGACAGCTGTGGGTACAGATGTAGTTTACCACCACCAGAGGGAGAATGTGAGAGCGAATGAATAATGGATCCACTGTGTGCGCTTTGAGTATGCGTTCATGGAAAAGCGCTGTATAAATCTAATCCATTATTATCATTATGAATAGAATAGAATAGAATAGATCTTTATTGTCACTGTTACAGGAACAATGAAATGCTAAAAGAAAGACTGTAAATAAAAGGTATCACATAAAAACTATACTGAAAAATACTGACAATATCCAAAAAAACTACAGATAAATAGTGAACATATAACAACTCCATGGGTTTTACTGGTGAATCAATGTTGTAGAAGATGACCGTGTTTCCACGGTAACTACAGAGCCTCTGAACGTCCAAATGGGTCATATCTGATGACCATGAAAAGATGAAGAACCGCATTTTACACCAATTATTTACATGTATTGATAGGATTAATGGATCAACAGGTATTAAACAGTTTAGATCAGCAGATGGTTTTGAGTCTTTACAGGTTTAAGAATGACTTAAAATCAACAAATATTTGCATGTTTTGAGATCTTATCAGGCCAAATTTATAGAAATTCCCAGAACAGAGTGGGCTGATGGAAAACCCCTGAAAACATGGAGAAGAAAACAGAAGATAAACAGAAACAGGATGAGTCTGTGTAGGAATGAGAACGACAGATACTGAAACATTCAAACTGAAACCTTTGAAGTAGAATAGATCTTTATTGTCACTGTTACAGGAACAGTGAAGTGCAAAAAGAAAGACTGTAAATACAAAGTATCACATAAAAACTATACTGAAACATACTGACAATATCCAAAACAACTACAGATAAATAGTGAACACAAACAAAAGTCCAACTGTGAACCACAGATAGAAGAAATATATCCAACATATAAAGGATAAATACCAGGTCCAGTTCTAAACCAGGTTAGTTAGTCTGCTTTATGGTCCAGTTCTAAACCAGGTTAGTTAGTCTGCTTTATGGTCCAGTTCTAAACCAGGTTAATTAGTCTGCTTTATGGTCCAGTTCTAAACCAGGTTAATTAGTCTGCTTTATGGTCCAGTTCTAAACCAGGTTAGTTAGTCTGCTTTATGGTCCAGTTCTAAACCAGGTTAGTAGTCTGCTTTATGGTCCAGTTCTAAACCAGGTTAGTTAGTCTGCTTTATGGTCCAGTTCTAAACCAGGTTAATTAGTCTGCTTTATGGTCCAGTTCTAAACCAGGTTAGTTAGTCTGCTTTATGGTCCAGTTCTAAACCAGGTTAGTTAGTCTGCTTTATGGTCCAGTTCTAAACCAGGTTAGTTAGTCTGCTTTATGGTCCAGTTCTAAACCAGGTTAGTTAGTCTGCTTTATGGTCCAGTTCTAAACCAGGTTAGTTAGTCTGCTTTATGGTCCAGGTGTGTGGATGATGGTGGTCAGTCTGTATGTGGTCGTGGACTTTTTCACTGATGCTCTGTGGATTTCAGAGTCCAAACATGACTGTGGATTGAATTTTCATCTGGTTTCAGTCCAATCGGGTCATTTTCCTCGTCTGACCTCAGTCGTTCTGTGTTAAATTGCTCGTCGTCGTCGTTCTGCAGGTTCAGAACCAAAACGCTGGGTCTGAAATGATGAAAGCGTTAACGCAGATGAACGGTCAAATATGTTTGACTTTGGTCAAATAGTTTCTGTTTCCACTGGAAGAAGGTGCAGAGGTGGAGGCCGCTGGATTGAGTCTTTTATCAGAGCTTTGATTTCATCAGTTCTGTCTAATCAAGAATATTTATCAAAGCTCCAACAGACTGTGGATTAATGGGTTCAACTTCTACAAGATCAGGGTTTGGATTTAGTTTAAGTCTTATTCAGTTTTAGTTTTATAAATTATTACATTGTTCTATTTAGTAGAAGTCATTCATTTCTGTGTAGCTTTTATTGACTGAAATTGAAATTGAAACTGCTGAGTTGCAGCAGGGACCCCAGGTCGTGGTTAGCCCCCCTCAGACAGTCCCGTGCAGCCTGGAGACACCAGGGACGCATTGGTGACAGTACTGAGTAAAAGCAGTGTTAAATGTCAAAACTTAGTACACCAACAGCTTCCTGACTTCAACAGGTCTGATCCCCTCAGTGCCACACCCACTGAACCGGAAACACTCAGGACTGGAAGCTCCATTGGTTACGATTTCATGGTTTCATTCTATTTATTTATTTATTTATTAACCTTTATTTAAGCAGGGAAAAAGGACTCAAAATCTCTTATTCTGCAATGTTCTCTGAGGTTTTGTTAAAGGATGATGTTAAAGAGGACGAGGTAAAACATTGGAAATATTTGTTCTGTTTGCATCTCCATCTACTTTAGATAAAACATAATCCATATAAGACAATATTTTACTTAAATCCCTTGAATTAAAGTTGAAAGTTTAACATCAAAGTTTCTATTTCAGTCACAATCTAATCTAATCTAATCTAATTTTATTTTATCTTATCTAACACATACAGTTGTAGAAAAAATTCTTAGACCACCCTTGTTTTCTTCTGTTTCTTGCTCATTTTAATGCCTGGTCCAACTAAACGGGTGCAGCTACCAATTATGGGCCCCATGAAAAGTAAACGTTGTGGACCCTTTCATGAAATTTGGGAGGAGGGGGCGGGTCCATACATTACGTCACTTATGCTAGTGTGAAAACAAAAACGAAACTTAACATACTTTCAACGTCCGACTCCTGACTTCTGTGCCTCTGTTATACAGCGGATCTTCCACGAAATTTTCACGTCTAACCTGTATCCACTGGAACCCCTCCACTGCTCTATGGGCCCCCCACAAATGCAGGGCCCCATGAATGTGTCATGTTTACCGCCCCCCCCCCCGCCCCACACACACTATCACCACCCCAGCAACTAAAGCTCCATTTGTTTGGACAAATATGATGATGACAACAAAACTAGCTCATAGTAGTTTAATTTCAGAGCTGATATCTATCCATTTAACATGTTTTCTTGATAATAACCAAAATCACTTCAGTTCTTCCATCAGTATCTATGACATTGTACTGACAAAACAGTGCTTTTAGACATTCCATGTTTTCTTTTCTGTCTGTTTTAGTCACATGACACACACAGGAGTTAGGACTGGATTGCATAACCATTGTTTTTGATTACTTTTGATGGTCTAATAATTTTTTTCCGTAACTGTACATTTCCCTATCTGCATCTAGGGGTGTGTATTGGCAAGAATCTGGTGATATGATACAAATCACAATACTAGGATCATGATATGATATATCACAATATATCATGATACTGTAAAAAAGGCCATTTTTTTTGTTTCTTTCTTTTTAAAAGATTTTTTTCCTGGAAGAATTGAATTACACCAGAAATCTGCACAAATCCTGAACACATTTTTATTTGATCACAACAGGATCTAGTGTTACATCACAACATTTTCCTCTGTTAAAACTTCAATTATGTTTTACAGACATTACAGTTTCAGATTCTCTTCAAATGTTCATATTCTATTCGTTCATAACCAAGACCATGACATGATTTTTGTGCAATCTCAACAAAGGAACTAACATCTGCCTCTCAGACCGTAAAAAGTGCTTTTAGGATGTGTCAAATAACCATTATTTAATAAAATGGTGTTAAACTATAATAAATAAAATATAAACAAAAAGAAAAACAACAAAAAAAAAATTAACCTCAATATCTGCATTTGAATAAATACCTAAAAATATCGATACAGTACTTTTTAATATCGATATAGTATTGTGAAATGAAATATCGCGATATATTGCAGAACCGATATTTTCTAACACCCCTATCTGCATCCACTGCAAATATCTGCTTTAAAACCCATTATTTGAGCTTAAATTTATTTGTTTTTATGTGATAAACACAGACAAACATAGAAAAACCTGAATGTTTCAGGGATAGATAAGGTTTGAGGAGTGTTTGCACATGATCCACATGTATCAGAAACATGACAGAGCAGAGAAAAAAGCCAAACAAATGGAGTTTAGATAGAATCCTGCTTCATTAAAGTCCTGTATTTTTAGTGGGATTCTTTCATTTCTTTCATTCAGTCGGGTTATTTAGTCCCTTTGTAATAAAATATTTCTCCAGATCCACCGATTGGTCCTCGGTCTCCTCCAATTATCCTCTAATAATTTTATCTGCCTTATTAGTTGCTGAAACACTCTACACATGATGCCATACGATACAAAGAGGAACGAGTGGACTATTTTCTGTCCAAACCCTGAGAGCAGGAGGAACTCGGTGTTCCCTCTTGTGTCCTCTCGTCTCTGTTCGACCACAGACCAACCACAGGAGGACCGTAAATGTTTCCTCCTCTGGCGCTGAAACGTGCACGGCGGCGAAGGCGGGAAGGTTGTGTGTTTTTTTTTTTCCAAGTCCAGATTCTTTGTAAATGCGATCTGATTCGTCCTTTTCCTTAATCAGGTGTGAATCCCTTCTGTCGGCCCTCGCTGCTCCGGCTGCTTCAGTGATAATGGAACAAGTACGAACGGGGGCCCATACATCTGTTACTGCAGTAATGGAGCCAATATTCATCTGCATGAGCTCCAGAGTGGAGAACAGGTGAGGTCAGGAGGACACCGATGGATTATTAGCATCAAGACACATCTATCATCACAGCGAACAGGACAGAAAAACACACAAACACATAAACACAAACGCACACAACAAGGAAATATGAACCATTTTCTACCATTTTCTTGAGAATAATAATATACCTGTTGAGGGTTGGGTGGATGAGACAAACTGATTTATTTTTGTATTTATTTGATTTTGGTTTTTTTTAATATTATTTATATTAGATATATACAACTAATAATTTTAATATTATTAGTTGCGTCTTTTTTGAGTGTGTACTTTGTATTTTTATATACATATACCTGTAAACTCTCTATGTGCCCTATTGTTAGTTTGTAACTTGTTCTCTTGGTTAATAAAAGAAAATGTCAATAACTCGTACCTGTAGCCCGCTGACAGAGTTTTTCAGCTCGGTGGTTGTTTCTTTGATAGTCGCCACATCCATAGCAACTTCTGCCAGTTCAGTATTTAGTTTGGTTATTTCAGCAAAGACTTTTTCAATACATATTATATTTTCAGCAACTTTGTCAGTAGACTTGTCCTCATTAGCAGCTAGGGTGTTCCGAGTACCCATGCGGCTTGTATCCTTGAAGTATTTCGATGTTGTCGCCATGTCTTACGGTCAAAAGTGTAATCAAAGTACTACCAAAGTTTTCTGGGATAGAGTCAATCAATATTTAGTTCAGGGTAGGTGGATAAATACAAATTAAGCGATTAAATTAGCAGCGGGTGATCAGAGCTCGCCTACATTGCAGCCATCTTGCTCGGCGTACCCACGTGACTCAATAAATACATGTTTTAAACTAGAAGCACTTGGAGAGCACAGACCTCCGCCAAGGCAGATCAGTGCCCTGGATTTGGATGAAAAATTCAGGAAATGTTGATATTGGCACAAGGAACAAATGATTCAATTTTGGTGGTGATCGGGGGTGGGGGGGCCAGGGGGGCCCACTGATCTACCTTGGCGGAGGTCTGTGCTCTACAAGTGCTTTTCTAGAAAAGATAGCACAGACCTCTGCCAAAACAGATCAGTGGGCTCCCCTGGCCCCCCCACCCCCGATCACCACCAAAATTGAATCATTTGTTCCTTGTGCCAGTATCAACATTTTCCTGAAATTTTCATCCAAATCCATCCATAACTTTTTGAGTTATCTTGCACACAAACAGACAAACCAGCGCCGACAAAAACATAACCTCCTTGGTGGGGATAAAAAATGCTCACGACAAACTCCCCCTCCCCTCTGTTTCTGGACTAAACTGTTCTTGTTGTTTGTAATTCATTGAACTGTTAAAGTTTTCATTATTCTGTTTGATAGTAAATTAATTAGCTGTCGTCTGTGAAAACCTGTCTTAAAACTGACAAAAACTGTGTTAAACTGCTGGTTAAACTGGGCGACATTAACCCTCAAACACCTCAACAGCTGCCTTCGACCAAAATACCCGTTGATCCACTAAGCCAGTGGTTTCCAACCTTTTTTGGCTCGTGACCCAATTTTAACATCCCAAATTTCTGGCGACCCCAGATATTCAAAACAGAGACTTTTTTTTGCAAAAATTAATTTGTTTTTGATCATGTAATAGTTTGCTATATTATGTTTCAAATAAACATTAATTTTAGACGACATTTATATAATGCATATTATTATGAACGGAGGCAGAAAAGCCAGGTGTAGATTACTGCACAAAGTGAGAATTGGAGTTTCCTTGATCAGGATATGTACAGTCAGTCCAGCTTGGATTTACAAGGCTGACAATTAATACTGAACAAACAAGAACTCAAACTATGAATTATGAAAGAGCTGCAGCATCTGAAACTGACCACAATGAACATTTGACAGATAAACAGAACCACAGTGCTTCAGTTTCAGACTCAGAGTTTGTCATGTATTTTATGGGTTGGGATTGTCTCTGTCAACTCAACATATATTTTTTATTAGTATGTTGTTGTTTCTTTTGTTTGTTAATTTTGGCAATCACTAGAAATTTCAGGTGACTATTTAAATTTCAGGTGACCCCACCCCAAGGTTGAAAAACACTGGATTAATCCTATCAATACCATTATTACCAACACTATCACTACTACCACTAGTAGTGCTAGTGGTAGTAGTGATGGTAAAGACAGTACTAATCCTATCAACACAACTACTACTACTACTACTACTACAACTACTACTACAGTTAAATGTGGTCAATAATTCATTAAGTCTATCACACACATGTTTAGCCTTGTATATGAGAAAAAAATACTTCCTATAAGATGCACAATAATGATGCTCAGACCAAGCAAATGTACAAAACAAACTGACATAAAAAAAAAAAGTATCTACTGATCTAAACTATTTAATACTTGTTGATCCACTAATTCTATCAATACATGTAAATAATTGGTGTAAATTACAGTTATTCATCTTTTCATGGTCATCAGATATGACCCATTTGGACGTTCAGAGGCTCCATAGTTGCCGTGGAAACACTGTCATCTTCTACAACATTGATCCTACAGTAAAACCCATGGAGTTGGCTCAATGACAGTGGATGGACACACTGGATTTATGTTCAGTTAATGAGAGATTTGACTGAAAACAACACATTTTCTTCAGTTTTGATATAATAACCTGTGAATTTACTCTGAGCTTTTATGAACATCTACATGATAAACGAATCAGATATAGAAAAATACCTGATTTTCACTGGACAAAATGTCTGCGTGTCTTTAAGGGATTAGGGACCATGTTTGTTCCAATATTATAGCCCTTTATTAGTTCTGCACAGGGTTATTACTGCACCACCACATCATCAGTCGGTAAAACTAACCTGTGTTACCACGGTCTAAACCAAACTCATGTTCCCTATTAGTGGGTGAACCATCTCCATCCTAAACCATGATGACTAAACCTCAGAGTTTATCAATGTCAGCTGCTCAGTTTGGTCTAAAAGGAACAGGACCAAATGAAATACAATAACAGTTCAATAAGTCATTCATTTAGGAGAAACAGCCATCGCAGTAAGTGCTTTGTACCATTGTGACTTTCTCAAATAATCCGTTTACTTGGTTTTGTAAAAACAATGTCAAGAAGTAAAAATGAAACATCAGAACACTATGAATTGTGGGCAATTCCCTGCAGAAGGTACAGGCAATAATACTAATGGGTTGGAGTTATACAGTGCTTTCCTTTTAACTCAGAGCACTTACACTGAATCCATTTTTCATTCAAAATGTTCATGATAAAGCTGTAAATTCAGTTAAAGTTGTAGATTTCAGGCTCATGTATGCTCAGTTAGAAACACACATGAACAGATGGAGCGCTGCAGTTCCACCAGGAACCACGGGGGGCAGTGTTGATATTTGAAGTGAATCATTTCCACAAATGGCTGAACTTTTCAAACAGCGACTGCTGGAGTGGGTGAAAAACTACTGACTTATTGATGACGACTAACTCAAAATCAACATTCGTATAAGCTCCTCTGACGTCGCCATGTTTGTTATTATTGACTTAATTCTTCTTCTCGTCTCAAAAAATTCCATACTTTGCCCTGTATGTTAATTCAGAGCAGCGCCCTCTGGTGGATTGATGCCAAACGCTCATTCCAACACAATGGACACATCTACACTCAGTGCCAATGAAAACGCAACACTTGAAGATTCTTATTTTTTTTTTTAAATCGATGAGGATTTTTATTCCATAAGCTCTTTGGAATTAATCATTGTCTATTTCTATACAGTAAAAATAAAACATCACATCCAAATTTGTTGACAAAAAATAAGGATAAAGAAAGAAACTCAAGGACCCCCAAAACCAAAAGTCACAAAGCGGTCCCGGAGGTGCTGCAGCTCAATGTAGCGATCCTGCTGTGGCGTGGTCACACGTGCTCGTCCAGGGCGAGGTCTGTCTGCAGTTGAGCCAGTTTCTTCATGCCTCTGTTCCATCCTGACTATGGTGGACACATTGCATCCAAAACGGCGTGCCACCTGCCGAGCAGAGATTCCGGCCTCCAGGAGCCCCATAGCATGGCATCTGTGGTCACGTGTCAGTTTAGGCATCGCTGAGTTATTGCAAATGATTTTGGTGCTTTTCAGCTTGGCTTTATATACAGAACATGACCACTCCTGAACTGACCACAGTTCCTTAAGTTGAGCAGTTCATCGCTGAGCAATGAGAAAAACAAGTCTTATGAATGCAGACAAGTTCATTCAAGCGTGACAATAGCTCAACCCGTCTCAGGTTGTTACGAAATTGTCTGGGATTATCTTATACAGGTGAAACTTAAAAATATTGATGCAGCTCAGGAACAATAAAACACATTCAAGTGTTGCGTTTTCATTGGCACTGAGTATATATTATAAAAGCCAAGTGGCCTCTCTGTGTGTGCATGTATGTGTGTCTGAAGATTCACATGAAATCTGTACAGAGCTGACTGCTGCAGTTTGTCATACTTGTGTATTTTTGGTCAAGAAACAGACTAGCGAAAACAGTAAGTTGAAAGGACCAATATTTTGGGAGATATCAGTAATTTTGGAATACAACAGTCTTACAATCCTGTTGCTTTACCCAGAACACTTAACATAAACTAGTGGCTCCAAAAGTTCAGAAACCACTGAGAAACAGCATGTTTATTCAGTCTGTTACTCTGACCTCCAAAGGGGAGGCAAGGGGTGTTGTTTTGGATTTGGTTTGTTTGTTTGTTTACACTTTAGCAGCAAAACTATTGGTTGAATTCATGCCAGATTTCCTTTATAGATTGCCAGTGACCCAGAATAGATCTGATTACATTTTGGGAAAAGTAGGTCAAATTCAAATTTTTTAATGAATTTTTGATTTTTCCCATTTACTTATAATGGACAAAATATGTCTATGTTGACATCAGCACACGCATAGACTTGATGACATCCGCTGGATTGATGCCAAAATAAGACACAATACGTGCGAGAGGCGGGGTTTGGTGTGCCTGGAACCACTTGTTTGTTAGCATTTTGATCAATAAGGGACAGAAACCATGAACAGAATAATTCTAATTCATTACAGAAATTAAAAAAAATGCTAGAAAATTAAAAGTCACCATTGGTCACAACTTAAAAAAGAACTATCAACTATGTTTGTCCAAAGGTGAGAAGATTTCCAAGAAGATGCTGTCGAGGCTGGATGGGAAAAGAATGTAAAAAAAATTTCTTCCAATGTCCCTGTATGTCAGCGTCATGTTCCATCTGAGTTAATCCCCAGTTGAATTTGTGAGGTTGTCAGGTTCTGTTCTATGTTCTGTGTTCCAGTCCTGTGGTCTGGATGCAGGAGATCAACCTCCCAATAGAAGTGGGCGGGACTTTCACTGGAGGAGAACTCAAGTAATCCAATTAAAGTCCATAAATGACTTCTATCAGTGATCAATAGGAACTACAGGGGTTGGACAAAATAATGGAAACACCTTAAAAAATCAACAAAATATAATTTAATATGGTGTAGGTCCGCCTTTTGCGGCAATTACAGCCTCAATTCTCCGAGGTATTGATTCATACAACTTGTGAATTATTTCCAAAGGAATTTTAAGCCATTCTTCAGTTAGAATACCCTCCAACTCTTTTAGAGACGATGGCGGTGGAAATCGACGTCTTACTTGAATCTCTAAAACTGACCATAAATGCTCAATAATGTTGAGGTCTGGGGACTGTGCCGGCCATACGAGATGCTTAACTTCATTAGAATGTTCCTCATGCCATTCTTTAACAATTCTAGCTGTATGGACTGGGGCATTATCATCTTGAGGTGAAGGTGTTTCCATTATTTTGTCCAACCCCTGTATATTGATATTAGTAACCATTTACATGTTATAAACCATTAAAATATGGACCATTATCAGTGAAGACAAATGTTTAATACTTCAAAACTTTATAAAAAAAATCACAAATCTAAATTTCTCAAAACTGAGACCAAACTGTGTAGACATTGTCCTGAGGAAGATACACATACAACATTTAAAAAATCAACTCGTATAGTTTTTTTTTAAATTTTCATCACAGATTTTATTTTGTGCATTAGTTATTCAGGGATATTTATATATTTTTTTCCTGACTATTTCATTCTGTTTACAAGTGTTTCACCTGTGTTTTTTAGGCCAATGGATCATCATTTCATTTATTGCATTACATATATGATGGAAATGTTTAAATGACAATAAAGAATCTGAATCTAAAACTTGAAATGAATCCAACTTGCAGTTTCGTCAGAGAAGATGTTTGAAGAAATTGCTAATGAAGCCGACACAGTGCCTTCACAGTAGCTCATGGTCTAGTGGCCGGTGAGCTAAAAAGAAAAATATACAAGTTTTTAGGATTAATCAGCCTATTTAATGAACTTCCTGATTCACAAACCGACACATACAGTTTATAAAATGCACTGGATGGTTTCACCAACAGATTTATTTCTAAAACCTAAAGTTTCCCTAAAACTTTTAGACTCGTCTCTGTCTTTGTTCTCATTGTTGCTGACATTTATTTTAGAAATGAGATACAGTGTAAAATAATCCCGGATGACATCAGCTTTACTCTCAACTGTATCTGCGGCTGTTAATTGTGATGTGAATCCAAACAGAGCAGAGTGGGAGTCGGGAGGACTGAGGGAGAGGTTACCTTGAACTCTGGTACCTTCAGTCTGATGGAAATCCTCTGCTTCTCTGGGATATTTAGAGCTTTGTCCAAATTCTCTGGCAGGACACTGGCTGCTTTCGGTCCTTGACCAAACGACATAAGCGTCTGGTGGTAATTCTTCATGAGAAACTCGAGTTCAACTTTGACACAGAGGAATTCAAGAGCTGTTTTTACTCAGAAGTGTTCGATTTTAGTTTTTTTTTTTTTTTTTTATCTGGTTCATATCCAGGGAAAACCATGCTTCTATAAATGTGTTGATTTGCATATATTTGAAGGGGGTTTATATATTTTTGTACATGAGTATATTATGACCAGCTGTATATAAACTTAATGACGGTCCAGTACTTGCCGTGGGTGGAGTGTGTGTGTGTGTGTGGGGGGGGGGGCAGTTGGATAGGAACTGGATACAACAGTCTCATGTTCAAGTTCTATGTGTCTTGTTATACATTTGAAAATTGAAAATAAAAAAGACCTTGATTAAAAAATGTATTGACTTGCAGAGAAACAATGGGCCTGTTTACATGACCATAAAAATCCAATAACTGATAATTGTAATAATCTAATCTGACACGTTTATATGCACTTGAATTACGCAAAAAAAAATCTCGAATTGAACAAAAAAATCTGGCAATGGAACAAGTGAAAATTATCTTGGTAAGATTTCTTGAAATCAGATTTTCCAGATCTATAGTCAAAAATCAGTTCTTATATCTCACTGAAAACTTACTCTTTAGGTGATTACGGTATGTCTTATTTTAAGTGTGATGAGATATTTGGACTAGAAATGAGAAAAATATACTTGGTAAGATTTAGATTTTTGCAGTGTACATATACAGTGGAGGACAAAATTATTAGCCCCCCTACAAAAATGTCATTGTTTTAAAGGTATTTCACAGTGCTTTCAGTGCTTTTACACAGAGCAACACATTTTTAACACAGCTTTTTTTAGATATCCTAGTTTTATTTTGGATGCTTACATGATTTTAGTTTGCACACAGAAATGAAAATATTCCACAAAAAACAAAAAGTACCAGGGTCAAAATTATTAGCCCCCCTGATCCTAATAGTCAATTGTGTTTCCTTTTTGCTGGATAACAGCCTGCAGTCATAGTATTTTTTTATTACAAGTCTCTGACACTTTTTTTCAGGAATCCCAGCCCATTCTTCTTTGGCAAATCTTTCCAGCTCCTCCAGATTTGGTGGCCTTCTGGCATGGATGTTCTTTTTTAGGTCACCCTGAATATTTTCAATGGGATTTAAGTCAGGGCTCTGTGCAGGCCACTCAGTTACATTCACTTTGGTCTTCTGAAGATAGCTCTTCACCAAGAGAGATGTATGTTTTGGATTGTTGTCATATTGGAAGATGAAGCAATGACCCAGACCCAGTGTTACTGCTGACTGCTTAAGGTTTTCTTTCAAAATCTCCACATCTTTCTTTGTTCATGATTCCTTCCACCTTGACCAGATTTCTAGTTCCAGATGCACTCTAGCATCCCCACAACACAATACTCCCACCACCATGTTTCACTGTAGGGACGGTGTTCTTTGGGTTCTATGCCTCTCCCTTTTTTCTCCAAACATAAACGCTGCCTCTATGGCCAAAGAGCTCTAGTTTTGTCTCATCAGACCATAGGACACACTTCCAGTATGCATAATGTTTCTCCAGGTTGTCCTGAGCATATTTAAGTCTGGCTCAAAGGTGTCTCTTCTTCAAAAGTGGAGTTTTTCTTGGTCTGCATCCTCTCAGTCCATTCCAGTTCAGAGCTATAGTGACTGTCTTCTTAGAGACTATGATTCCTGATGTGGCCAAGTCATTCACCAGTGTCTTGGCAGTTGTTCTGGGGTCTTTAGACCCATCTCTCACTAGTTTTCTTTCCAGGGTCTTTGAAATCTTTCACTTCCTATCTCTGCAAGGCTTGTTCTGTACTGTGTGGCTGTTTTTGAATTTCTGGATTATACTTCTCACTCCAGTTCTTGACACTTGGAAATGCTTGGATTGCTTTGTGCATCCATCTCCTGCTTTGTCTACATCAATAATCATTTTTCTCGAGTCCAAACGGATTTCTCTAGTTTTGGGCATGGTGCTTTCTCAACTGACAGCTCAATGAGCCATACTGAGGCTTTTATACCATATTTTAACTTAAATGTTAAGTGAAATCACTTGTTTCACCTGATCACTTTTAAACACATCACCTGTGAAGTTACAGCACATCATTGCACAAAAGTGGTTTGTGCCATGACTTAATAAATGGTCATTTCTTAAAGGGGGCTACTAATAATGTCCCTGGTTATTTTAGTTTTTTTCTAAATAATGCTGTTTTGGTGTGCAAATATAAAAAATTTGTGCCTTCTAAAGAAAACTAGTATGTTCAGAAATGCTATGTTGAAAATTCCTTGCGCTGTTAAAAAAGTACTTAGGAAAATCTTGAAGAAACTTAAAATTTCATAGGGGGGCTAATAATTTTGTCCTCAACTGTAGATTAATTCTCCTGTCAGTACCCCTGTCCGAAGACCTACTGATGAAGAACTGGAGTTGGTCCTGAGCACCTTCAATGGCAGCTCACTGTGACAGATGAGCTAGATGCTAATGCTAACTGCAAACGCTAGGTTCCGTGTGTGTATCATAGGTAAAATGCATAGACCGAATTTCCTTACAAGGATAATAAAGCGAGTTACCCTTTAACCTTTATTTTTGAGTTGAAGTACTTGGTCCTTAGTACATAGTGTTGTTACCATGGAAACGATACACTGTCTCACACGTCTACCAAGTATTATATGAGCATATTCTGTTAAATTCTGTTCAATTAACTACATTTCCTTGGGTAAAAAAATCAGGTTTTCACATGAGAAAATGTTTTAAATCCATGTTTCCTATATGACCACAGCCCAATCAGCTCAATTTGAATCACCATCTGCTTTAAAACCAGTTTTACCAGTATTACCAGTTTACTGCTGAAGGACAAACATGCAGATCACCACATGGCTGTAATCTGATGAGGTCCTGATGTTCATGTTCTCTTAAAACGCCTCGATTTGGACTCATGTAAACCTTCATCCAGAGCTCAGTGCTGGTTTTGCATCAGGACCGACTGCAGCACTCGGTTACCGTGGAAACGTACATGTTGTTTACTCAACCAGAGGGATGGATGAAAATGTGGAGAACCTGTTTTTCCTCTATGCATGTCAGGCATTTTGTAACCATGTGTTTTTAAAAGTGTTACATAAGTAAAATTTTATTTTATTTTCTTTAATTGATCTTCATTTGTTTCAACCTTTTTTTTACTCAGTAAATAAATAAATAAAGAACAGTTGTAGCTTATGTTTTAAGAATTTAGTTAAAGGTCTGATCCAATGACAGGGTTTTAAACTTTAGTGACAGTGATCAGAATATCATTAGTTTTTATAAATGTTAAATTTTACTACTTGAACAAATGCTGCTAACAGAGGGACACATAATATTACTGAGTAGCAATATATAGTATTTATATAGTATATCATGTATATATTACATATAAAAAATGTGTATAATATTTTAAAAATGACTTAAACTTCTAATCAGTGTTTACAATAAAGAGCTGTGAAGTTCTGCCAAAGACACCAATGTAGTGATTGTACAGATATGAAGTGAATTTATTCCCAGCGACGGGCCGGAGGATTTATGTGACCACTAGAGGGAGTAGTGAGTCACTCTGCCGGCCTTTTAGAGTCAAAGAAAAGAAATGATAAAGATAGAAGCACCGCTGGACACAGCTCTAAATTAATATGTGGTTTTACTTTGTTTTCTGTCTACAAACAGAGCTAAGCTAACAGAGCTATAATGTAAACCAGGGGTGTCAAACTCATTTTAGTTCAGGAGCCACATTCAGCTAAATTTGATATGAAGTGGGCTGAACCAGTAAAATAATAACATAATAATAAATAAAAAAATAATGTCAACTCCAAACTTTTCTCTATGTTTTACTGTAAAAAAAAAAAAAAAAAAAAAAGTAAAAATTACATTATGAAAATATTTACATCTACCAGCTACCCCTTCAAACAATGTGAATAACATGAACAAATTGAAAAAAAAAAGGTAATTTTAACACTATTATGCTTTGGTTTATCATTTCCACATGTACATTATAATTTACAGATCACAGTGGATCTACAAATACACAAAATATTTAGTAACAGTTTGAATATTATTAAAATTGCACTTCTCTTAAGACATTTCAGGTTGTTCATATTTGTTCAGGTTATTCAGATTTTTTGCGAAATTATGCTTTGTTTTAGTGTAAATACATGATAACATTTACATTTACAAAGAGAAAAATTTGGAGTTGTTTTATAGGTCTTATAGGATTATTTATAGGTTATTATGAGATTGAATTAGTCTGAATGTGGAACCTCAACTAAAATAACTGTTAATATCTTCAGTGTAATTTTTCCATTTTACAAATTCATCCCAGGGGCCAGACTGGACCCTTTGGCGGGCCGGATTTGGCCCCCAGGCCACATGTTTGACACCTGTGATGTAAACTATCAGCTGACGTTATTTTGAGCGACTGTCAAAAACAGTGTCTATGAGTTTTAGTTGGAAGAAGAAAACTTGATGATCCCATAATACAGACTGTAAACAATGACCTCTATCCTTTATTCAGTGACTGATACAGTTTGTGGGTATTTAGTGTTGATTCGTTGGTGGTTTTGTTCTAAGTGTGTTCTGGTACCAGACTGACCCCTGCTGGTCAGAGTTTGAACATTAATGCGACGTAGACCCACTTTAACAGATGAAATACTTGTAGATGCAGGTTGTGGTGGAGCTCTCTGAGGTTTAATCAAATAATTGTTTTTTTTAGGGTTGCTATCACTGCATTTTACACTGGTTTTATCTTCTGTTTGACTTCATTGTTTATGTTTTTCAGACACTATAAAGTTCGCTGATGTCTGAGGTTTTATCCAATGTACTGTAACGGAGCAGGGCTGGATCACTGTTTAATCCAACTAATAACAGACCCTCAGAACAAGGACAAATACATTCAGAAACAGTTTCTTCCCAACAGCTGTCATCACTCTTAACTGTAAAAGTACTAACTCTGTGGTACAACTACTTCCCTCATTGTATCCTCATGCAATCACTTCTGATAATGTGCAATAACCTTGTATAATATAAATTATGTGCAATAATCCTCTGATCTTGCAATAGCAATACAATATTTATTCAATATTTATTCAATATTTATCACATACCAATATATGTCAAATAACGTAAACGCACTATTTTTATGGACTTGTTCATTAATATTATGTCTATTCATATTTTTTGTTTATTTTTATTATATTTCAGTTCTATTCTTATTTTCCTTTGAAATTTTATATGCTATTTTCTTATTTTACATTTTAGGATTTTGGAATTTTATATTCACTCTATTATTTTCTGTAGTGTTGGTGTTTTATTCATATTGTTGCACTGACTGGAGTAACACTGAACACACAATGACAATAACGGCTATTCTATTCTATTCTATTCTATTCTATTCGATTCGATTCGATTCGATTCGATTCGATTCTGTTGTACTCTATTGTGTTCTATTCTGCTGTGTTCTGTTCTATTTTATTCTGCTCTATTCAATTTTGATTATATTCTTTTCTATTCTACTGCATTCCGTTCTATTCAATTATTTTCTGTTCTACTGTGTTCTGTTCTATTCCACTGAATTCTGTTGTATTCTGTTGTATTCTATTCTACTCTATTCTGTTCTATTGTATTGTTTTCTTCTGTTCTGTTCTGTTCTATTCTACTGTGTTCTATTCTATTCTATTCTCTTCTACTCTATTCTATTCTGTTCTATTCTATACGGTTCTATTCTATTCTATTCTATCTACTATATTCTATTCTACTTTATTCTATTCTATCTGTTCTATTCTATTCTACTCTATTCTCTTCTATTCTACTCTATTCTCTTCTATTCTATTCTATTCTACTGTGTTCTGTTCTATTTTATTGTATTGTATTCTATTCTATTCTATTCTATTCTATTCTATTCTATTCTATCCTATTCTATTCTATTCTACTGTGTTCTATTCTATTCTACTCCATTCTCTTCTATTCTCTTCTATTCTACTGTGTTCTATTCTATTGTATTCTATTCTACTCTATTCTGTTCTATTCTATTCTACTCTACTCCATTCTCTTCTATTCTACTGTGTTTTTGTTCTATTCTATTCTGTCCTGTTCTATCCTGTTCTACTGTTTTTTTCTATTCTATTCTATTCTATTCTATTCTATTCTAATCTATTCTACAGTGTTTTGTTCTATTCTATTCTATTCTGTCCTGTTCTATCCTGTTCTACTGTTTTTTTCTATTCTATTCTATTCTATTCTATTCTATTCTATTCTATTCTACAGTGTTTTGTTCTATTTTATTCTATTCTATTCTATTCTATTCTACAGTGTTCTATTCTATTCTATTCTATTCTATTCTATTCTATTCTATTCTATTCTATTCTATTCTATTCTATTCTATTCTATTCTATTCTATCAGTGTGGGTGTCCCTCAGAGGTCCGTCTTCATGTGAAGAACCAGCTGAGGTTTTCTTTTTCTGTTTTTTGTCCAGGCCTTGAGTGCTAATTTATGGTGAAGTGTTCTGAGTATCCAGGGACATGGAGTCACACAGAAGGTCCACTACATGAAATACAGACCATAAAACCCTGAACAGCCTCAGGCCATGACAACGACCACCACCGCCACACAAGGACTCATATCTGAAGGACGGACGACACAGACCAGGTTTACAGAAATATGAAAGAGGTCAGAGCACGAGGAACCCAAATCTGAACACCTCTGAGGATGGATTTATGTTAATCAGATTTAATATAATCAGATTACAGTTATCTTATAAAACAGATCAGATTACACTGTTTAAAGGATCAATAATAATCTGATAACTCCACAAATCAGAAAATGAGTGTAAACAGGTTCAATAACAGGTTTGATTCTATCGTCATTACACAAGTACGTACTCTGACGTAAAAACAAACGTCCAAACCTGGAATTATCGATTATCAGATTTATGAAGTGCATGGAAACGCATCCAGTTATTACAATTATCTGATTACTAACACTGATCGGATTGTTACGGTCATGTAAACGGACTCATTGAAAAGTTAAATAATCACTAAAATCACCACAAAATGTATTTTGTTGTTTTGTTCATTTTATTTGTTTTTTTTTTTGTTCAGTTTGTTGATTTTGTATGATTTGTTGCTTATATTGTTCATACCTGTTCATTCAGTTGATTATTTTGTTTAAATTGGTGGCTTATTTTGTTCATATTTGTTCATTTCGTTGCTTATTTTGTTAATTTTTTAGGCTTTTTAGTTGATTATCTTATTCCATTTTGCTCATTTTGTTGCTTATTTTGTTCATTTTGTAAATTTGTTTTGATTTAGTTCAATTTATTGATTATTTTGTATGATTTGCTGCTTATTTTGTTCAAATTTGTTGTTTATTTTGTTCATTTTGTTGCTTAATTTACTCATATTTGTTCATTTGTTGCTTATTTTGTTCAATTTTGTTCATTTTGTTGCTTCTTTTGTTCAATTTTGCTCATTTTGTACTTATTTCATTTTTGTTCAATTGTTGATTATTTTGTATGATTTGTTGCTTATGTTGTTCATACTTGTTCATTCAGTTGATTATTTTGTTCGTTTCTGTTCATTCTGTTGGTTAAGTGTTCATTTTGCTGTTATTTTGCTCATTTCTGCTCATTGTTATTTTACTAATATTTGATTGTTTTGTTACTTATTTTGTTAATTTTTTTTTATTTTTTGTTCATTTTTGTTCATTTTGTTGCTTATTTTGTTAAATTTTTAGTTTTTTTTGTTGACTGTCTTTAATCCATTATGTTCATATGGTTGCATATTTTGTTCAAGTTTGCTCATTTTGTATATATTGTTTTATTTTTGTTAAATTTGTTGATTTTGTTTAAATATGTTGTTTTATTTTATTCATATTTGTTTATTTTGCTGTTTATTTTGTTAATTTTTTACTTTTTTTTATTGTTTTCATCCATTCTGTTCATTTTATTGCGTATTTTGTTCAAGTTTGCTCATTTTGAAGATATTTTTTCATTTTTGTTTAATTTGTTGATCATTTTGTTCATTTTGTTGCTTAATTTACTCATATTTGTTCATTTTGTTGCTTATTTTGTTCAATTTGTTAATTTTGATATTTTATTCATTTCATTGCTTATTTTGTTCAATTTTGCTCATTTTGTAGATTTTTTTTCATTTTTGTTCAATTTGTTGATTATTTTGTATGATTTGTTGCTTATGTCGTTCATACTTGTTCATTCTGTTGATTATTCTGTTCAAATTTGTTGTTAATTTTGTTATTTTATTAATTTTTATACTTGTTCATTTTGTTGCTTATTTTGTTAGTTTCTGTTCATTCTGTTGGTTAATTGTTCATTTTTTTTATTTTGCTCAGTTCTGCTCATTCTGTTATTTTATTAATATTTGATTGTTTTGTTACTTATTTTGTTACATTTTTTGATTTTGTTTTTTGTTCATTTTGTTGCTTATTTTGTTAACATTTGTTTGTTTTGTTGTTTATTTTGTTCATTTTTGTTCATTTTGTTGTTTATTTTGTTCCTGTCCAATCATTCTGTTGCTAATTTTGTTAACATTTGCTTGTTTTGTTGTTTATTTTGTTCATTTTTGCTCATTTCCTCTCATTCTGTTGCTTACTTTAACAATTGCTTGTTTTTTATGTTTATTTTGTTCATTTATGCTCAATTTATTGTTTATTTTGTCCATTTCTGCTCATTCTGTTGCTCATTTTGTTGCTGATTTTGTTGCCCATTGTGTTGCTCATTGTGTTGCTTATTCTGTTAACATTAGCTTGTTTTATTGTTTATTTTGTTCATTTTTGTTCTTTTTTTTTTTTTTTTTGTTCATTTTTGTTTATTTTGTTGTTTATTTTGTTCATTTCCGCTCATTCTGTTGCTCATTCTGTTGCCCATTCTGTTGCCCATTCTGTTGCTTATTTTGTTAATATTTGCTTGTTTTTTGTTTATTTTGTTCATTTTTGTTCATGTCATTGTTTATTTTGCTCATTTCCCTTCATTCTGCTGCTTATTTTGTTAACATCTACTTGTTTTGTTGTTTATTTTTGTTCATTTCCACTCATTCTGTTGCTCATTTTGTTAACATTTGCTTGTTTTGGTGTTTATTTTGTTCATTTCCACTCATTCTGTTGCTCATTTTGTTAACATTTGCTTGTTTTGTTCTTTATTTTGTTCATTTCCACTCATTCTTTTGCTCGTTCTGTTGCTCATTTTGTTAACATTTGCTTGTTTTGTTGTTTATTTTGTTTATTGACCCTCATTCTGCTGCTTATTTTGTTAACATTTGCTTGTTTTGTTGTTTATTTTGTTCATTTCCCCTCATTCTGCTGCTTAATTTGTTACCATTTGCTTGTTTTGTTCTTTATTTTGTTCATTTCCACTCATTCTGCTGCTTATTTTGTTAACATTTGCTTGTTTTGTTGTTTATTTTGTTCAGTTCCCCTCATTCTGCTGCTTACTTTGTTAACATTTGCTTGTTTTGTTCTTTATTTTGTTCATTTCCCCTCATTCTGCTGCTTATTTTGTTAACATTTGCTCATTTTGTTGTTTATTTTGTTCATTTCCCTTCATTCTGCTGCTTATTTTGTTAGCATTTGCTGATTTTATTGTTTATTTTTTTTCATTTCCCTTCATTCTGCTGCTTATTTTGTTAACATTTCCTTGTTTTGTTGTTTATTTTTTTCATTTCCACTCATTCTTTTGCTCGTTCCGTTGCTCATTTTGTTAAAATTTGCTTGTTTTGTTGTTTATTTTGTTCATTTCCCCTCATTCTGCTGCTTATTTTGTTAACATTTGCTCATTTTGTTGTTTATTTTGTTCATTTCCCTTCATTCTGCTGCTTATTTTGTAAGCATTTGCTCATTTTGTTTTTTATTTTTTTCATTTCACTTCATTCTGCTTCTTATTTTGTTAACATTTGCTTGTTTTGTTGTTTGTTTTGTTCATTTCCACTCATTCTTTTGCTCGTTCTGTTGCTCATTTTGTTAACATTTGCTTGTTTTGTTGTTTATTTTGTTTATTTCCCCTCATTCTGCTGCTTATTTTGTTAACATTAGCTTGTTTTGTTGTTTATTTTGTTCATTTCCACTCATTCTTCTGCTTATTTTGTTAACATTTGCTTGTTTTGTTGTTTATTTTGTTCAGTTCCCCTCATTCTGCTGCTTACTTTGTTAACATTTGCTTGTTTTGTTCTTTATTTTGTTCATTTCCACTCATTCTTTTGCTCGTTCTGTTGCTCATTTTGTTAACATTTGCTTGTTTTGTTGTTTATTTTGTTCATTTCCCTTCATTCTGCTGCTTATTTTGTTAGCATTTGCTTGTTTTGTTGCTTATTTTCCAAAATGTGTTGCTTATTTTGAATGATTTCTTGCTTAGTTGTTCTTTTTTGTTCACTAAACTCATCATCAAGTACCAGTTCGACCCCAAACTTTATCATGTGAGTGACTCGTGAAACTTCAGTGAAAATCTTTGACGCGTTGAACTCATCAAACCATTTAGTCCCATTAATTCTGAGGCTGATACAGTAAACACAGTTTTATTACAGCACAGAGTCGAAACCGGAGCCGAGTGTTTGCTCACTTTTAATAAACGCTCTTAAAATCCTGAGGGTTTTATAAGAGAAACGGCTGAATATTCATAGAATGGGAGATCTAAGACCTTCATTTGACTGCGGCTTTACCGGTGAAGAGGCTTTTTTAATCCATCACTCGTTTTATTAGACCTTTCCTTCATCTTTTTTCCTTTTCCAAATAAGCGTCTTCGCTCTGATCTGACACTTTAATGCACCGAGTCGGGCTTCGTCTGCAATGACACTATTCAGCTCGGAGGCTTTTTCTGCAGCGTCTCCAACAAAGGAACAGGAGGAGGTTAATAGAAGTTTGGTGGAAGGAAAAGTAGATTCCAACTCTCCTCTTTCCCTCTGATCATTGTTCTGCTGTCGCACAAAAGGGCTTTTCAGTGTCCAGACGGGAAACGGAAATATGGAGGAAAATCAGACACAAAGGACAAGGCCACGACTTTTTTGGGGGGTTTTACGATGGAATGACACATATTTGTTGATTATTTTGTTCGATTTGTGATTGATTTATTTTTCTTCATTTTGTTTGTTTTTTGGTTATTTTGTTCCTTTTGTTGATTATTATATTCATTTTTTGATCCTTTTATTTAGTTTTATTCATTTTGTTAATTATTTTTGATCATTTTTGTTCAATTTGTTGATTATTTTGTTCAGTTTCATTCAATCTGTTGATTATTTTATTCATTTTTACTCATATTGTTGATTTATTTCATTTTCTTACTTTTGTTTTTCTTTTTTGTTGAATTTTATTCTTTTTTTGCTTATTCTATTAAATTTTGTTCACTCTGTTACTTATTTTGTTCATATTCGTTGCTTATTTTGTACATTTTTTTTGTTTTGTTGCTTAATTTTGTTCATTTTTATTCATTTTGTCAATAGGTTAATTTTACATTTGCTTTTTCTAAGACCTGTTCAAACATAAATATTAAAACTCTGGGGAAAGTGATTATTAATATTAATGATCCACTCAAGTTCTGGTCAGATTCTGGAAAAGAGAATCAGTCTTCTTTAAAGAAAAGGATGTTTTTTACAGTAGTAATAATAATAATAATAATGATATTACATGTCATTTTTACAAAGACCGAACTGTGATCATCATTTACTGTCTATGAAACAGAGGAATCTTGTCTTTATGTCAGTTTTCTTCGACCGTTTGCCTCAATTTAGGTCAATTTAACGCCGTCTGACAGTTTTAAGAGCAGTTTTCCCTTTAAAAAAATACATTTTACTCTCATGGAAAAGGAAGAAAAAACATCTAAGGCTGTTTACATGATTCCATCAGGAAAAAGCTGAGTATGACCTGCACCGACAAACTGGAAGAAGAGAAGGTTGTTGTGTTATGTTGTGTTAAAATCCACAGAAACAAAGGAAAATCCATTCTTTCCTGGTTGCATTTTCTCACTATGATGGATTAAAAAAAAAAACAAAACTGTAATGACAACTATTTATTTGCAATAATTTAGTTCGACTTAATTATCTGCTAGTCTCAAGCACAGTTGTACCTTTAAAAATATTAGTTTCATTATGTTCTCAGGGGGAAAAGGAGAAAAACTATATCTGCGACAAAATGAGATGAGATGAAGTCCTGGTTTCCAGTTTATCTCACTGATGGATAAGAAACAGGAATAAACCCACAGTTGTCCATGTTTATTTGTCATAATTTAGTTTGATTTAATGCTTCATCTGTTAGTATCGAACATGACTGGCCCTTTAAAAATATTCGTGTCATTGTATTGTCATGGGGAAAGGAAGGAAAACAAAAAAATAAGACAAGATATGACAAGAAAAAACAAGACGAGATCTGACGATTACAAAAGAAGACCTGATGCGATAAGATAAAACAAGATAAGACATGATAACATAAGACTAGATAAAACATGATAAGACAAGATAAGACGAGATTAGACGGTTACAAAAGAAGGCCTGATGAGATAAGATGAGTTGAGACGAGATGAGATAAGTTGAGATGAGATAAGATGTGATAGGATGAGATAAGTCAAGATAAGACGAAATGACTTGATGAGGCGAGATAAGACATGACAAGACGAGATAAGACAAGACATGATAAGATAAGACAAGATACGATATAAGACAACATAAGACATAAGATAAGATGAGATAACAAAAAAGACAACATAAAACATAAGATAAGATGAGATAACAAAAAAGACAAGACTTAAGATAAGATTAAAAAAGGCAACATAAGACGTAAGATAAGATGAGATAAAAAAAAAGAACATAAGACATAAGATGAGATAACATAAAAAAAGACAACGTAAAACATAAGACAAGATGAGATAACATAAAAAAGACAAGATGAGATAAGATTAAAAAAGGCAACATAAGACGTAAGATGAGATAAGATTAAAAAAAAGACAACATAATACATAAGATAAATTGAGATAAGATTTAAAAAAGACAGCATAAGACATAAGATAAGATGAGATAAGATTTAAAAAAAGACAACATAATACATAAGATAAAATCAGATAAGATTTAAAAAAGACAGCATAAGACATAAGATAAGATGAGATAAGATTTAAAAAAAGACAACATAATACATAAGATAAAATCAGATAAGATTTGAAAAAGACAGCATAAGACATAAGATGAGATAAGATTAAAAAGACAACATAAGACATAAGATGAGATAAGATTAAAAAAGACAACATGAGACAAAAAATGAGATAAGATAAAAAAGACAAGATAAGACATAAGATGACATAAGATAAAAAAAGACAACATAAGACATAAGATGAGATAAGATTAAAAAAAGACAACATAATACATAAGATAAAATGAGATAAGATTAAAAAAAGACAGCATAAGACATAAGATAAAATGAGAAGATTAAAAAGACAAGATAAAACATAAGATAAGATGAGATAAGATTAAAAAAAGACAACATAAGACAAAAGATGAGATAAGATAAAAAAAAAAAGACAAGATAAGACGTAAGATAAGATGACATAAGATAAAAAAAGACCACATAAGACATAAGATAAGATGAGATCAGATAAGACAAGACATAAGATAAGATAAGACATGAGATATGACATAAGATAAGATAAGATAAGATAAGATAAGATAAGATAAGATAAGATAAGATAAGATAAGATAAGATAAGGGAGGATCCGGACTTTAATAAAGAAAGACAGAAAGAAAAGCTATAGTTAAAGTAAAACCTGCTTTTCTGGCTGATTTCAGTTACGCAATTTATAAAATTACAATAAAAAACACTTTCACAGAAACTTGACCAGAGAAACTGACATTTCATAGCATTTTTAAAGGAGTCAGACACGACTGAACTGACCAAAAAAACAGGAAGACAGAGAATTTTAATCTAATGCAATGTAAAATACCTCCTTTTCTCGTTGCTGTTTTTTGTTTTATCAAAATGATGCATTAAAAAAGTAAAAGAAAACCCTCCCAAAGACACTGAGCAGACGGTTAAAGGTCTATATGTTGTATTTCTACTTAAAAATATTGAAAAATGTCCTGAAATTATGATGATCGTGTTTAGAATAAAGAGCTGTGAACTTCTGTTGGATTTATTAGAGATATTAAGTGCATTTCTTCCACCTGAAAACCATCAAAACTGAATAAATCACAAACCAAAGTCTAAATTTCAAATGTCACAAGTGTTTTTTTTTTTTTTTTTCTTTTCTTTCCAATACACAGTTTAGGAGTCGTTCTATTAAACCACGGATCATTTTGGCTTTTTATAAACGTTTTAATAATGTTGGTGGAAAATTAAAGCTAAATTTATCCTGAGGGAAGTGAAACTCATTAGACTTTGATCAAACTCCTGGTTCCAACACCATGAGCTCCGACTGGAGTCAGAAACAGAAGTAAACAGTAGCTGATCTACCACAGTTTTACTACTGCTCCTCAGCTGCTTTATCGGACTGTAATGAGTGTTTATTATATATGTGTAACATCAGACTGAGGTCATCATTTAAAGGAGTTATCTACATGATCAGGACGTTCATTTATTCTTTTATTTTATCTGTACTTTATTCTCTCTTGGGGTCTAACTACAGTCTGTGGATTTCAGTCATTTCTCATTATCTGACAAACTTCAGAACTTCTGTCTCATAAACGTCCATGAAAGACGACCATAAACAACACATTCATCTGCTGCTACTACTGGTCTTTCTTCTCCTCCTCCTCCTCCTACTTTTTCTCCACCTTTTTCTTCCCCTTCTCCTCCTCGTTCCTCTACTTCTTATCCTCCTTATTCGTCTCCACCTTCTTCTTCTTCTCCTCCTTCTCTTTTCCTTCTTCTCCTCCTTACTCATCTCCTCCTCCTCTTATCCTTCTTTTCCTTCTCCTCCCCTTTATTCATCTCCTCCTCCTTTTCCTCCTCTTTACTCATCTTCTCCTCCTTCTCTTTTCCTTCTTCTCCTCCTTACTCATCTCCTCCTCCTCTTATCCTTTTCCTTCTCCTCCCCTTTATTCATCTCCTCCTCCTCTTTTTCCTTCTTCTCCTCCTCCTCCTCTTTATTCATCTCCTCCTCCTCCTTTTCCTCCTCTTTATTCATCTCCTCCTCCTCCTTCTCCTCTTTCTTCTCCTCCTCCTCTTTGTCCTTCTTCTTCTCCTCCTCCTTTTCCTTCTTTTCCTCCTCCTCCTCTTTATTCATCTCCTCCTTCTATTCTTTCTCTTTTTCCTTCTTCTCCTCCTCTTCCTTTTCCTTCTTCTTTACCTTCTCCTCCTTTTATTCACCTCCTCCTCCTCCTCCTTTTCCTCCTCCTCTTTATTCATCTCCTCCTCCTTCTCCTCTTTCTTCTCCTCCTCCTTTTCCTTCTTCTTTTCCTCCTCCTCTTTATTCATCTCCTCCTTCTTTTTCTCCTCCTCCTCCTTCTTTTCCTTCTTCTCTTTATTCATCTCTTCCTCCTCCTCTTTCTTCTCCTCCTCCTCTTTTTCCTTCTTCTTCTCCTTTTCCTTCTTCTCTTCCTCCTTCTTTATTCATCTTCTCCTCCTTATTTTTCTTCTCCTCCTCCTCCTCCTTTTCCTTCTTTTCCTTCTCCTCCTCTTTATTCATCTCTTCCTCCTCTTTCTTCTCCTCTTTTTCCTTCTTCTTCTTCTCCTCCTTTTCCTTCTTCTCTTCCTCCTTCATCTCCTCCTCCTCTTTTCCTTTCTTCTTCTTCTTTTCCTCTTCCTCTTTATTCATCTCCTCCTCCTCTTTTTCCTTCTTCTCCTCCTCCTTCTCCTCGTTCTTCTACTTCTTATTCTCCTCTTTGTTCTTCTCCTCCTCCTCATTCATCTCCTCCTCCTCTTCCTTCTCCTCCTCTCTCTCATTCTTTCCATTCCTCTCCTCCTCTTCCTTCTCCTCCTCCTCTTTCTCATTCTCTTCATTCTTCTCCTCCTCTTCTTTCTCCTCCTCCTCCTTTCTCATTCTCTTCATTCTTCTCCTCCTCTTCCTTCTCCTCCTCCTCCTCTTTCTCATTCTCTTCATTCTTCTCCTCCTCTTCCTTCTCCTCCTCCTCCTCTTTCTCATTCTCTTCATTCTTCTTCTCCTCTTCTTTCTCCTCCTCCTTCTATTTATAATATAATAAGGGGTGCCAGGCACAACAAACTCTGTCGCTCCCACATATTTCACCCATTTTTTTTTTTTAAATTAAAAAAAAAAAAAAACAGGAACTTTGACCTACTTTCCCAAAATGTAATGACATTTCTTCGGGGTAACTGGTAATCTATAAACCCAGTTTATTACAAATTTAACCTATAGTTTTGCTGCTAAAGTGTTAACAAACAAACAAACAAACAAACCAAAAACACCAGCCCTCATTCCTGTTCAGTCTGATTAGGATGTGAACACGTTTCCAGACCAAACCTGTGAACGACTGGTTTAATTGTTCATTAAGGTTCGTTCTATGGTCACGTGACTCAGAAAGTTCAGTAAATTAGACCCAGATTTAAACAGACATTAGACCTTCAAAACTTGTTCTTTTAGTCTATTCTCCAACATCCTGTTTCCTCAGTGTTAACTTAAGAATTAAAATTTACTCAAAAAAGTCAAAATATGAATAAAACAACTGAGACAATAAACCAAAAATGAACCAAACAGTCGGGATGAAATCTTAAAATCAGCCGATCTTCTGTTATTTTAATATTCTCAGACAAATCAAGTCCAATTGTGACTTTAATTCTGCTCATTTACTGTAAGAATAAACCGAAGCTCTTCATAAATGACAGTTAATTTGCTTAAATGTGTAGTTTTTATCTGTCATTATTCTTCATCTTTGACACTTACTTCTATGTCTTTGTCCAAACTTCACCTCCATGTTGAGTTCAGGACGCCCCCTGCTGGACAAACCTGGAAAACAGCAGCAGCAGAGTTTCAACACAGGAAATAAAGTTTATGTGTCTATAAATAAACAATAAGAAATAACCAAAACTCTGTGTGGTTATTACACTTTTATTCACTGCATGAAAAAGGAAAATACAAACATAACTTGAACATTTCTATACATCTTCATCATTTGTATTACCAGGAGTATATTTTTGAGCTCCAGTGTAATTTATAATAAAGTATCCAACAGTTCCGCTGCAGCTCTTCAAGTTTCTGTCAGAACACAGATATTAGAACTTTTACAAACTGGGTTTAGTGAAAGCACTTTATTAGAAACATCTGACGTGTTGAATCAAACCTGATTATTTTGTTCATGTTTGTTCAATTTGTTGACTATTTTGCTAATTTTTATACATTTGGCTTCTAATTTTATCCATTTATATTCCATTTGTTCATTGTTTTGTTTATTTTATTCATTATTTTGGTAATTTTTACTCAATTTGCTGATTATTTTATTCAATTTGTTGATTATTTTTGCTGACTATTTTGCTCATTTAAAAATATTTGGCTTGTTATTATTTTATTTATTTCTATTCCATCTGATGATCATCTTGTTAATTTTGCTGATTATTTTGTTCCTTTTGTTGATTATTTTGCTAATTTTTGTTCAATTTATTGAATATATTGCAAATTTTTATACATTTGGCTTATTTTATTCATTTCTATTCAATTGGTTGATTATTTTTGGTAAATTTCTACTCATTTTCTTGATTATTTCATTGATTTTGTGATTATTTTGTTCCATTTTTAGCCCATAAAGACCCAAGAAACCACCGGTGACCAAAAGCATCTACTGATCTAAACTGTTTAATACCTGTTGATCCATTAATCCTATCAATACATGTAAATAATTGGTGTAAAATACAGTTATTCATCTTTTCATGATCATCAGATATGACCAATTTGGACGTTCAGAGGCCCCATAGTTACCATGGAAACACTGTTATCTTTTATAACATTGATTCACCAGTAAAACCCATGGAGTTGGATCAATGACAGTGGATGGACACACTGGGTTTATGTTCAGTTACTGAGAGATTTGACTGAAAAAATGACGTTTTCTTTTGTTTTCTCTGTTTCTGATATAAAAACCTTTGAATATAGTCGGAGCTTTAATGAACATCTACATGATCTGTGAATTAAATATAAGAAAATACATGATTTACAATGAAAAAACTCAAAATAAAGGGGATAATATTACAATAAATGGAGATAAATCACTTGAGAAAAGTTGATTATAGACAAAAATGTATTTTGGAAATGACACAAAAGTAGCACTGGGTCTTTATGGGTCTTTGAGTACTTAGAAAAGCGCTATATAAAATCAATGGATTGTTGTTATTATTATTATTATTATTATTATTATTATTATTATTACTATTATTATTATTATTATTTGTATTATTATTATTATTATTATTATTATTATTATTACTATTATTATTATTATTATTATTATTATTATTATTATTATTATTATTATTATTACTGTTATTATTATTATTATTATTATTATTATTATTACTACTACTGTTGTTATTATTATTATTATTATTATTATTATTAAATGGCAACTCAATTTTTTTTCTCTTTTAGTGTATAAAAGAAAAATTACATGAAAAAGTTTGCATTTACAAACTATCCTTTCATAAAAAAATGTGAATAACCTGAACAAATATGAACAACATGAAATGTCTTAAGAAAATTAAGTGCAATTTTATCAATATTCTGTAAATGTTTTGCATATTTGTAGATCCACTGTGATCTGTAGTTGTAATGAACATGTGTAAATAATAAACTGAGACAGAAAACTTTTAAAATTGCACTTAATTTTCTTCAGAAATCTCAGGTTGTTCATGTTATTCACATTTTTTCAAAGATAGTTTGTAGATGTAAACATTTTCATAGTGTAATTGTATTTTTTTTTAGTCTAAAACATTTGGAAAAGTTCGGAGTTGTCATTATTTACAAGTTATTATGTTCTTATTTAACTGGTGTGACCTGTTTGAGAACCTGGACCCTGAGGATAGAACTGATGGAACCCCTGATCATACACCTCAGTAAACGGTAGGGGGACCTCCAGGACCACAGAGCCTTTAATCCACCGTGGGTTCACATAAATCCACGAGACACTCCTCCGACACCTGCAGAAGTGAACATCTATGAGAACAGTTCATCTCCTTCAGACTGTGCTGGGGTCATGGACGTGTTCAGACCTGCTTTAATAACTCTTCTGCTCTGGACAACAGGTGAGATCCACACCTCCAGCTCACATTTCATCCCATACGTCTTCATCTGGTAATAACTGTGCTATTTCTTCCTGTTCCACCACTTCCCTCTATGGATCCTCATACAATCGTACTGTCAATAATGTGCAATAACCTGCAAAAGTGCAATTAAGTCGTGCAATAATCTGCTGTTCTGCAATAACGATGCAGTATTTATTCAATATTTGGTCCAATTATTGATTTATTTCTAAATATAAGACACTGATCGATGACACAACTCAGATCAGGTTTAGTCATTTGGTTTATTTTTCTTCATTTCGTTGATTAATTTGTTCATTTTTGTTAAATTCTGGTCATTTATTTGATGATATTGTTCAATTTGTTGCTTATTTTATTCATGTTTTGTTTATTCTACTGATTAACTTGCTCATTTTATTAACTTTTTTGTCGCTTTTGTTCATTTTGTTGCTTATTCTGTTCATTCTTTGTTCATTATATTAACTTTCTTCATCGCTTTTGTTTAGTTCTGTTCATTTTCTTGCTTATTTTGGTAGTTTAATGATTCTTTTTATTAATTTTTTTGTTCATTTTGTTGTTTATTTTGTTTATTTTTTTAATTTGTGTAAATTTTTTGCTGATTTTTATGTTTTGCTCATGTTATTGATTAATTTGTTCATTTTATTAACTTTTTTTGTCGCTTTTGTTCATTTTGTTGCTTATTTTGCTGATTCTTTATTCATTATATTCACCTTTTTCATCGCTTTTGTTTATTTCTGTTCATTTTATTGCTTATTTTGGTAGTTTAAAGATTTTTTGTTCATTTTGTTTATTTAGTTTATTTTTTTATTCTGATAATTTTTTGCTGATGTTTTATGTTTCGCTCATGTTATTGATTAATTTGTTTATAGTCTTAACTTTTTTTTGTTGCTTTTGTTCATTTTGTTGCTTGTTCTGTTCATTCTTTATTCGTTATATTAACCTTTTTCATCGCTTTTGTTTATTTGTGTTAATTTTCTTGCTTTTTTTGGTAGTTTAATGATTCTTTTTATTGATTTTTTTGTTCATTTTGTTGTTTATTTTGTTCATTTTTTAAAATTTGTGTAATTTTTTTGCTGATTTTTTAATGTTTTGCTCATGTTATTGATTAATTTGTTCATTTTCTTAACTTTTTTTGTCGGTTTTGTTCATTTTGTTGCTTATTCTGCTGATTCTTTATTCATTATATTCACCTTCTTCATCGCTTTTGTTTATTTCTGTTCATTTTATTGCTTATTTTGGTAGTTTAATGATTTTTTGTTTAATTTTGTTGTTTATTTTGTTTATTTTTTTATTCTGATAATTTTTTTGCTGATGTTTGATGTTTCGCTCATGGTATTGATTAATTTGTTTATTTTCTTAACTTTTTTTTGTTGCTTTTGTTCATTTTGTTGCTTGTTCTGTTCATTCTTTATTCGTTATATTAACCTTTTTCATTGCTGTTGTTTATTTGTTTTCATTTTCTTGCTTTTTTTGGTAGTTTAATTATTCTTTTTATTGATTTTTTTGTTCATTTTGTTGTTTATTTTGTTCATTTTTTAAAAAATTTGTGTAATTTTTTTGCTGATTTTTTTTTATGTTTTGCTCATGTTATTGATTAATTTGTTCATTTTATTAACTTTTTTGTCAGTTTTGTTCATTTTGTTGCTTATTCTGCTGATTCTTTATTCATTATATTCACCTTTTTCATTGCTTTTGTTTATTTCTGTTCATTTTATTGCTTATTTTGGTAGTTTAAAGATTTTTTGTTCATTTTGTTGTTTATTTTGTTTATTTTTTTATTCTGATAATTTTTTGCTGATGTTTAATGTTTCGCTCATGGTATTGATTAATTTGTTTATTTTCTTAACTTTTTTTTGTTGCTTTTGTTTGTTCATTTTGTTGCTTATTTTGGTAGTTTGATTCTTTTTTTTCTTTTTTTGTTCATTTTGTTGCTTATTCTGTCCATTCTTTATTCGTTATATTCACCTTTTTAATCACTTTTGTTTATTTCTGTTAATTTTCTTGCTTATTTTGGTAGTTTACTGATTCTTTTTTTTTTGTTCATTTTGTTGTTGTTTTTATTCCGGTAATTTTTTGCTGATGTTATTGATTATTTTGTTCATTTTATTACTTCGTTCTTCAGTTTTGCTTATTCCTGTTCATTTTCTTGCTTATTTTTGTTAATTTATTGATTCTTTATGTTAATATTTTTTGCGTATTCTGAAAAAGTCTGATTATGTATTTAGGGTTCAGAGTAAAATGCACAGATTATTACTGACTAATTGTTTTTTATTTATATTGTTGCACTGACTGGAGCAACACTGAACACACAAAGACAATAAAGGCTATTCTATTCTATTCTATTCTATTCTATTCTATCTTCATCGTTTCTCTCCCAGCTCTGACCGACGGCAGTGATGTTACCCAGAATCCCATTCTCTGGAAAAAAATCGGAGAAAATGCGACGTTCGAGTGCAGCCACAGTAAAGGTCCGACCTTCTACCAGATGTACTGGTACCGACAGCGACCTGGGGAGAACATGAGACATGTTGTGTTCATGATGCCCAACAACGAACCGAGCTGGGAACTGGACTTCCAATCCCAGAGGTTCTCCACCACCAAACCAGACGTTCTGAGGGGAACGTTTACAGTGAAGAACCTGGAGGACGCAGACCGAGGCTGGTATTTCTGCGCCGTCAGTGAACACAGCGATGCAGACGTACGAGGAACCTGAACACAAACCTCCAGGAGATGTTTGAGTCGGGTACGGCAGGGGAACCTCGAGGACCACAAACAGACCCAGATCAACTTTGATCCATGAAGAAGACGCTCCACCTGCAGCTTTATCTACAACCACGACGATCCGCAAGAACACCAGACCAGGAGGAGAACCTGGATCAGGAACCAGTGAGAACACGGATCTGGAACCAAGGAGAATACAGACCTGGAACTAACAAGAACACTGACCTGGAACTAACAAGAACACTGACCTGGAACCAATGGGAACACGGATCTGGAACCAATGAGAACACAGACCTGGAACCAACAAGAACACAGACCTGGAACCAACAAAAACACAGACCTGGAACCAATGAGAATAGGGACCTGGAACCAACAAGAACACAGACCTGGAACCAACGAGAATATGGACCTGGAACCGACAAGAACACAGACATGGAACCAACAAGAACACAGACCTGGAACCAGCAAGAACACAGACCTGGAACCAACAAGAACACAGACCTGGAACCAGCAAGAACACAGACCTGGAACCAACGAGAATATGGACCTGGAACCGACAAGAACACAGACATGGAACCAACAAGAACACAGACCTGGAACCAGCAAGAACACAGACCTGGAACCAACAAGAACACAGACCTGGAACCAACGAGAATAGGGACCTGGAACCAACAAGAACACAGACCTGGAACCAGCAAGAACACAGACCTGGAACCAATGAGAATATGGACCTGGAACCAACGAGAATATGGACCTGGAACCAACAAGAACACAGACCTGGAACCAGCAAGAACACAGACCTGGAACCAACAAGAACACAGACCTGGAACCAACAAGAACACAGACCTGGAACCAATGAGAACATGGACCTGGAACCAACGAGAATATGGACCTGGAACAAACAACAACACAGACCTGGAACCAACGAGAATATGGACCTGGAACCGACAAGAACACAGACCTGGAACCAGCAAGAACATGGACCTGTAACCGACAAGAACACAGACCCGGAACCAGCAAGAACATGGACCTGGAACCAGCAAGAACACAGACCTGGAACCAGCAAGAACACAGACCTGGAACCAACAAGAACACGGACCTGGAACCAACGAGAATATGGACTTGGAACCAACATATAACACAGACTTGGAGCAAGAACCAGGATCAGAGCCAGTGTGTGGTGCGTCCACCAGGGGGACCTCCAGGACCACAAACAGAGTCTGATTTTAGACCAGCCCACATCTTGCCACGCCCACCTGCACACATTCGAGACCCCGCCCACCTGCAGACATTCAGAGACACCGACCACCTGCAGATTTTCAGAGACCACACGTCTCAATGTCACATGACAGTGAGACATTCATCATGGATGTCCAACCTGGTTTGAAGATCCAGATCCAGACCCAGATCTGGATCCAGGTCCTGGTCCAGATGTGGACAGTCAGTAAAAGTAAGATTAAGAGTTTTCATCCAATATTTGGTCAAATTATTGATTAATTTTACAAATATCTGACGCTGATCAGGAGATTCATTTGGTTCATTTTTGTTCATCTCATTGATTAATTTGTTCATTTTATTAACTTCTGTTCTTTAGTTTCATTTATTTCTGTTCATTTTTGGGTTTATTTTGTCGATTTAAGTATTATTTTCTTAATTTTTGTTCATTTTGTTGCTTATTCATTTAATTCTGTTTGTTTTATTGATTATTTCATTAATTGTATGTTTATTATTTATCATTTTGTTGATTATTTCATTAGTTTATTGATTTTTCCTGTAAACTGTTTGTTGATTATTTTGTTAATTTATTGATTCTTTTGGTCATTTTGTTCATGTTTACTTTATGTTTTTTTGTTCATTTTATTAGCTCTTGAATTTTGTTATCTCTGCTCATTTTATTGCTTGTTTTGTTCATTTATTGATTCTTCTATTATTTTTGTTTCTTTGGTTTAGTTGTTGTTAAATTGTGTTCATATTTTGCTTATTCATTTAATTTTTTGTTTGTTTTATTGATCATTTTGTTCATTTGTCATTTATTACTTGTCAGTTAATTGATTATTTTTTGTTCCTCCTCAGGTCTGGGTGTTGGGACCGGCGTTACCCAGAGTCCAAAGCTGCTCCAACCAGCATCTACACTAACCACCTCCAACCACCATCTAGCAGTGTTTGATCTACAGATTGGTCAGACTGAGCCCTTGGACTCAGCCCACCAAAACAGACTGAGTCCTTCTGGTTTTTTGTTGAGTCCCACTGCTATACTAACTACTGAGTCCTGAAATAAAAGCTTATTTTAAAAAGGATGTTGTTTGTTTCATCATTTTCCATATCAAATCATTCACAGTGTCACACATATACACCATATACACCATTGTACACACATAAACAGAAGGTGAAACACAATCATATTTTCCTGAACTGTTGAAGAGTTTAAAACATGTTAGAGTGATCTGATCCAGACTGGGCAGTGGAGGTAGTCCTGGTGACCATACCAACAGTGTCATATGGTCCAGTTCCTCTGGAGGTCAGACACTGGATTTACTGTTGAATTTCCCTCAGTTCATAAAAGTCTCCTCTCCTTTGGTTTTTCCAGCTAGAGAGAGAGAGAGAGAGAGAGAGAGAGAGAGAGAGAGAGAGAGAGAGAGAGAGAGAGAGAGAGGAGAGAGAGAGAGAGAGAGAGAGAGAGAGAGAGAGAGAGAGAGAGAATTATTTCATTGACTTGACCCATAAACAAAAATTCCAAATACTCATTAACTGTCATATTTTTTTAACCCTTTAAATGCCATGTTTGTGATGTAAACAAACCATATTTTTTTGATGCAAAAAAACTTTTTTTCTCAATATACTACATAAAAATTGGATTACATTTTTTTTTTCATCCTGGTGTATGCCAATTATTAACAGTAACACTGGTTAATATGCATCATTATTTTTTGTGCTAGGTGGAACGTTAAATGTTCAAAAATGTGTCAGTGTGCATTTTGTACTCACTTGGTAGAAGGGTGTTAGTGTAGGAATTTAACACTGTTTACAATGGGATGATTTTAGTGACTGGGTCAGAATTTTAAAAGTCATGCAAAAATGAACAACTTTTGAATTCTGACCTAAAACAAATTGTGAAAAAATAATAACTTTTAATAACATGAAGTGCAAAGTGTAGATAATATGCTCACCTGGATACCGGAGGGTTAAAATAGTGAAAAATAACCCAGTGAATAAAAAATAAAGAGTAGAGTTTATTATGAAACTACACATTTTTTTCTATTTTCACACAAACTCTGATAAAACCGTGACAGAGTTCAACAGGTGTCAGTGATCGATATCTATAAACCACCGCCTCCGAGCAACTGTAACCACGGCAACTGTAGATGCCATATAGACTCCACCCACACAAAGACAAAGCGGGGTCAAAGGTCAGAGGATGTTCTGAACATGTTCTGCTCATCCTGGTGGTGCTTCGACTATGGATTAAAGGTAATTATTTATTTGTTTATTTATGAATATTTGTTTATTTCATGGCTGGTTGTCATGGTGATTCACTTCTCAGCTGTTTTCCACCAGGTCTGACTGACGGGGCTGTGACCCAGACAAAAACCACTCACACATCCACATCCACAGCCCACTGAGCAACATGTATTTACCTTTGACTCATTATCTGCTTCACTTTAATTCTGCTTATTTTGAACTTGGTTTCTTCATTTTCTTTCATTCTAATGATTACATGAGTCATTTTTTGTTCATTGTGTCGCTTATTTTGTTAGTTTATAGTTAATTCTGTGTATTTTGTGCTTGGATTCTTCAGTTTGTTCATTCTATTGATTATGGGAGTCATTTTCTGTTCATTTTATTTTCATTTTGTGTCTTATTCTGTTCTTTTTTTTCACTGTTATGATTATGCGAGTTGTTTTGTTCATTTTGTTGCTTATTTTGTTAATTTATTGTTTATTCTATGTATTTTGTGCTTTTTTTTTTTTTTTTTAAGTTCATTCAGTCCCTGCATTATGTTATCTTTTGTTAAATTCTGTGCAGTTTTTGCCAATTTCCATTTTATTTTTGTTCATTCTAATGTTTGTATCATTTTTTTTGTTTAATTTGTATTAATTATATTGCTTATTTTGTTAATTTATTGAGTCTTATGTTCATTTTTTTGCTTATTCTGATCATTGTTTCATTCTTATGAGTTTGCTCATTTATCATTCAATATAATAATTTATATTTGTGTCAGTTTCATTCATTTATGTTCATTTCCTGGCTTATTCTGTTAGTTTATTGAGCCTTATATTCATTTTTTGCTCATTTTATTGATTATTTTGTTAATACATTGATTCTTTTCTTCATTTTTTTTTTGTTAAATTCTGTTGCTATATATAATTCTATGTATGTTAGTCATTTTTTGTTGATTTCTGATTCGTCATTTCAGTCAAAGGTCACATGACGCGCTGACTCTCCTCCCTGCAGTTCCTGATATCTCTGTAACAGACACTGAACATTCTAGAACAGACGTGAACGTGATGGACCGCGTCCTCCTCAGCCTGGTGGTGTTTCTACTGTGGATTAGAGGTAAAACGTGCACATGTGCATCTAAACTATGTGGACAAAAGTATGTGGACACGTTGAATCCAGGTGTTCCTTTTCTAACAGGGGTCTGGGATACAAAACAATAATGATTAATGTCAGAATATAGTTTTATATTATGGGATAAATATCATTGCATGGGTTAGTTTGGTTTAAATTGTTTTCTTTGCTTCTAAAATGCCTCAGAGATGGTTTTGACTAATTTCTCTTAAGAAATATTGATCTTTATAAACTTGACATAAATATTGGGACACATCATGTCTACAGTTGTAAGATGTCCCATTCATGATGATTTGAGATAAAAACATCAATATCAATATTTCCACTATACACTTTATTGTTATTTATGCACCTGTTTCACACTGAAAAATTCAACTTTTAGATTAGACTTTATTGATCCCACAACGAATGTCAAGGTAGCAACAGAATGAAGTGCAAAAAAAAAAAAAAAGTGTACATGCATAAGGATAGTGCAAAAAAACAAGATAGTGCCAAAGCAAACAATATAAAATAAAAAACAATAATAGTAATAAAAAAATTAAAAAAAAAAAAACTATACAGACAATATATATATATATATATATTTACAACAGAGGGGAAATTAATTGGCACATTCTAGTTTATTATTGCACCTTACTGGTTGTCCAGATTTGATTTTACCACTTGTGGGGTTTTTTTTTTTTTTTGGACGCTTTGACAACAAATAATAGTAACAATCTAATAGTAATGATCATTTAGGTTACAGTTATGAAATAGCAATCAAGTTACCTAATTAATTACCACTTCTGTTTTTATACTTCTGATATATTATCCACAGTGTCTTTGCTTTTGTATTCTGTTTTTTTCATTCTTCTATTGTACTTTTACTGTTCATCCAGCTGATGCTACACTGCAGTTTCCCAGTTTGGGATCAATAAAATCTATCTATCCATCAATATTTCCTCAAAGTTTAATGGTAGATTTTTCTTCCTCAGTGAGATGTGAAGAAAGTAGATGGTTAGTTGTGGTAGAAAATTATTATTTACAGTCAGAGCATAGAAAAGATTTTAGAAATTTAGAGGAAGAACATTTAAAATCAGTCATGGATTTAAAAAAACAAAAAAAATCAATGTTGAGAGAAATTCAGTCAAAACCTTCTCTGAGTCATTTTGGAAACAAAGATAATAATTTAAACCAAACTAACCCATGCAATGATATTTATCCCATAATATAAAACTATATTCTGACATTAGTCATTATTGTTTGTATCCCAGACCCCTGTCAGAAAAGAAACACCTGATTTCAACATGTCCACATACTTTTGTCCACATCTCCATAGACTGTTTTCTGTTTCCTCCAGGTTTCACTCATGGAAGTGAAGTCACTCAGACACCGACACTGTGGAAAACCAGAGGGGAAAATGCGACGCTGTCCTGTAAACACTCTAAAGGTGCTGGATACAACCAGATGTACTGGTTCCGACAGTTGCCGGGGGAAACCATGGAGCTCATAGTGTACACAACTGTGGGCCTGGATCCAGACTTTGGAGAATTTAAGGACAAATTCACAGCCACGAAGCCTAACTTTGAAAGCGGGACGTTGACGGTGAAGAATGTGACAGCGGCAGATCGAGGCTTGTATTTGTGCGCCGTGAGCGAACACAGTGACACAAACCCACTGAACAGCTGAACAAAAAACCTGATGCACTGGTATCAGCTGGAACAAACCAACGGTAGAGGGACCTCAAGCACCACAAATGCAGACGCACTGGAGCTCAATGAAAACACACCAACATGGAGCTATAATATGGACTGTATGAGCATTTACCATCAGGTCCAGAAGTATTTGGACACTGAGGGGCATTTGGCTTCTACACAGTAAAATCGCCAGTGTTTATATAACACTTAAAGAGTTAATTTCAACACTACCTCAGTGAACATATGGTCCCTATCTACAAAGTGTATCATTTACACTGAACATAGAGTTACATTTCCAGAGTCAACTTTACTCTAGTAAGAGTTAATATTTTACACTACACTACACCAATCAAGTTTTACACTATGTGAGAAGTAACACCCATAGTGTTATTCACCTTCAACACTGAAGAGTTAAGTGTTAAGAAATAACTTTTCCAGTGTTAAACCTACTTAACACTACATGTTGATAAATAAATTACTCCAAAGAGTGTTGATTTCTAACTGCCTCCTACCGGTGTTACATGTGGTGTACTATAGTCCCAGTGTCTGCAGGGAGGAAAAAAAGATAACATTATTTCTGTAGCCAATTTATTCTAAGTAAAAATGAAATATTGCAATTAAAAGTAAACATAAAATGACATGAAAATCAAAATGAAAATAAAAATGACATGTAAAATGAAAGCCACCAACCCGATATCACGTTATCCATTTGAAATTCGGTATTTGAAAACACGTACCCAACAGTGACAACGATGACGTAACTATATTCTCGCACACAGATTCTGCTTGGATGAAATAACAAAAGCAATAGTTTATTTACACAAACTTACAAACGCAGTTTTTCGATGTGAGGAAGATGGCGATGCCAGACTCCAACTTCTCACTCAGTTTGAGCATGGAGGTTGGTGGGCGGGGCTTTTCAGAGTCATTATTTTTTAACACTGAAAGGTATCTTGCTCTTATCGGTGTTGAATTAACTTTGAGAGAGTCGATTTACTTTAACACTGAATATATGACATTGACAGTGTAAAACCTCTATAAACTCCAATTATTTTCACCGACACTGGAAGTTATCTTGTTAAATTTTACTCTGTCCATTGTTGGAATAACTCCGAAAGAATTAAAATACTTTGACACTGCATTTTTTACACTGGCAAATTTACTGTGTATTCACCACCACAGTCGACCTGATTAATCTGTGTATCCTTCGTTCTATTCATATTTAATTGGGAATCCACAACTGGAAAATGAAAAAATGACTTGTTATTTCATTATTCATGCACAAATCAAAAAAAAAAAATAAAATTTGTCATTCTTTCGATTGTATGCACAAATTAAACATTGGAAATAAGCAAATGGACCAAATGTGGGGTTTCATGTTGACACTTTTGATATCTGATTTGGTTTGACCCAGAAGTTACTGACTTCTTGGTGTGTTGATCTGGACAGTTGTGGGTTTGCTAGTATTCTGTCTAATGCATTCTGCAATAACGGAGAATTTGATGTGATTCAGAGGCAGCAAATGCGTTACTCTGAAGGACGACGACATGACAACTGAAAAAATGGGCAGGATCTTCCAAGTATTGTTGTTTTGTCTAATACAGTGGGTCCATGGTAGACAATCTAAGGAGAAGACACTTCACGGAACACATGAAGTCAGCAACTTCCGGGTCAGACCAAATCAGATATCAAAAATGTCAACATGAAACTCCACATTTGGTCCATTTGCAAATTTATAATTTTTAATTTGTGCGTACAATCAAAAGAACAAAAATAAACTATTTGTTTTTATTCTTGATTTGTAAATGAATACAGAAATAACGAGTCATTTTTTTGTTTTCCTATTGTGGATTCTCAATTGAATATGAAAAGAACAAATGATACACGGATTCAGATTCATTAACCGTTTTGTTACTTATTGTGTTCATTTTGTCCATATGAATCATTATGTGGGGTTTTTTGGGGGGTGGGTTTGCTTATTTTATATTGATTTTGTTGCTTATTTTGTTAATTTGTTGGTTCTTTTTTACATTTTTTGTTCAATTCTGTGCATTGTCTTCCAATTTTCTTTCATTTTGTTACTTATTTTGTTCATTCTAATGATTATGTGAACAAAAGACGCAAACACATGAAAACGACACAAAAGACACAAGATAAAAATGATGAAAAAGACGCAACAAGATGAAAGTGATGTAAAATACGATTATTATTAATATTATTGTTACTATTGTTAATATGACTATTGCTGTTACTGTTATTATTGTTGAAATTGTCTTGTGTTGACATGCATTAAAAACATGAACGTCATAAAAAGTGTTGCTGAAAACAGACATGATGTGTCAAACCAACCCCACATGGCCACGCCCACCTGTTACTCTATAACTGTGGACCAGGTTCACTTGTGTTTCTGCAGCCTCCAGAACATGGACCAGGTCCAACACACCGTCCTCATCCTGGTTTTAGCTCTACTCTGCTTCAAAGGTAAACAGTAGAACATCAGAACTCCTTATTTCAATGTTGAGATTTCAGTCTAACGTTCATATCATGACACAGGTTTTACAGAAGGGAACGATGTAAAGCAGACTCGGATTCTGTGGAAAGAGATGGGACAAACAGCCACCATGAACTGCAGTCACACTAAGGGTGGAGGCTACTACCAGATGTACTGGTACCGACAGCTGCCAGGACAGAACATGGAACAGATGGTGTTCACCATCGCTAATTCTAAACCCGACTTTGAACCAGACTTCAGAAACGACAGGTTCTCCACCACCAAACCTGACGCTGACAGTGGAACGTTGACGGTGCGGAACCTGGAGTACGCAGATACAGGCGTGTACTTCTGTTCTGTGAGTCAACACAGTGACACAGACTGAAGGGGAGGCTCAACAGAAACCTACAAACCACATTGTGTTCATCTAATACACACACTCACAACAGCACACAACAAACACAAACACACTGACACCTGCAAGATTATATGATATTATACGATTCAACCCAACACTGATGGTGTTTATCTAATTGTTTTTATCGTGGCCAAAATGCATTGGAATTTCATTCTGCTGTGCATCTCTGATGCGATGTCTGAATGACAATAAAAAACCTGATTTTTTTTTTTTGCCATTTGGTTCATTCATTATTTATTTTGTTGATTATTTCGTTTACTTTGTCCATTTTTATTCATTCTGTTGATTATTTCTTTTTGTATATTTTACTCTCAATGTTAAATATTTTGTTCATTCTGTTGACTATTTTATTCTTTCATACACACACACACACACACACACACACACACACACACACACACACACATATATATATATATATATATATATATATATATATATATATATATATATATATATATATACACATATATATATATACATATATCTTTATGTTAAAGAATCCCCATAGCTCACAGTGAGAGTCAGTGATTCCTCTGTAATCAGCTGCAGCCATTCAGTTAAAACATTGAACACCATATGGTGGTACTACCAGCCCTGAGGAGACACCAGCCTGCTGTTCATGGGATACACCATAACCTCTAACCCCGTCACAAAGGGTCCATTTCATCAGCATTTTAAAGGTGCAGGAGACTTTCGTGACAAGTTTTTCATCAAATCTGTCAAACCTCAGTCATATCCTCAGTATCACAAATCTGTAAGTTTTTCGGTGATTACTCGCCTGAATCTCTTGCATTACGGTGAACAATTTCAAAGTGCCATCCACCATAAATAAAACCCTGTTTAAATTCAGAGCCAGGAGGTCATTCGGGGATCTTCGGAATTTTGTTACAACATGCATTGTTGGAAACGGAGGCTCGCACAGCCACTTGACAGCAGCAGCTGCTAAAGACACAATGCGGAAACAGCAGGAGCTCCCTTCCCTCTATGCATATTCCTCTAGCCGTTTCCGCATTTCAGACATTTCCGCATGTTTGTTTCATCCATATAATATCATATGGTCGCGCTACCGCTGCCACTGTCAGTTGGCTGCGCGAGCCTCCCTTTCCTACAATGCAAGTCGCTACAAAATTCCAAAGATGCCCGAGTTACCTCCCAACTCTGTTTGTAAACACACGCTTTGTTTATGGTGGATAGCACTAAGAATCTGTTCTCTGTAATACAAGAGATTCAGGTGAGGAATCACAGACAGACTTAAAGATTCGTGATACTGAGGATATGACTGAGGTTTGACAGATCTGATGAAAAATTGGTCATGAAAGTCTCCCGCACCTTTAAAATAACCAGAGACAGAACCAGGAAATCTGAACTTCACGCACTCCAACACTGGCCAGAAGACGATGGTGTGTATTACTGCGCAGGCGGACGACACGGTGACTGAAGAACCTCAGACACCTCCACAAAAACCTCCAACACTCAACCGCCAACATAGAGAAGAACAGGAAGCAGAGGACACCTGTGACTCCGCTTTTAAAGGACGTCTTCTGCGTCAACCACCACAACAGGAAACTTCAGAAATCCACTGTTGAAGGGGTGAGACCTCCCATCATCTTCTACCTCAGATCCCTTCAGTTCATCTGTTTGCATCATGTTCAGGCTCCTTGTACATTTAGCAGCTCTGCCGTTCTGTCTGACAGGTAAGAAATGATGCCAAACAACCGACTTTTGGTCCAAACCTGCATTTATGTGAAGGCACTTCGTTAGCAATTTCTTCAAACACCTACTGTGACGAAACTACAGGTCGGATTCATTTCAGATTTTATATCTTCCTCAGGACAATGTCTACAAAGCTTGGTCACAGTTTTGAGAAATTCACATTTTTGGAATTTTTGACAATTTTTGAAATATCAAAAATGTGCTTTTACTTATAATGGTTCATATTTTGATGGTTTATAAAATAGAAATGCTTACAGATATCAATATAGTTCCTACTGATCACTGATAGAAGTCATATATGGACTTTGATTAAATTAGTTGAGTTCTCCTCCAGTTAAAGTACCACTCACTTCTACTGAGATCCAGACCACAGGACTCTAACACAGAGACATAATCTGACAACCTCAGAAATTCAACTGGGGATTGATTTTTAATAGAACATGATGCTGACATACAGGGACATTGGAATTATTTTTTTCTTTTACTGAAGCTGTTCATTTTTCTATATTTTGCAGAACTCTCTAAAAACAGCGTTGACCAGAATCCCTCTGCCATGATGAAACATCCTGGAGACGCTGCAGTGATTAAATGCAGCCACTCCAACTCTGACTGGAAAATGATCCAGTGGTACAAACAGTCTGCAGGGACCACGGAGATGGTTCTTCTTGGCTATGTTCGATATTCTAATCCAAGCACTGAAGACCAGTTTAAAGACTCATATAACATGAGCGGTGAAGGGTCCAGTCTGTCATCCCTTCACATGTTAAAGTTAAGCGAAACCGAAGACGGCGCTGTGTTTTTCTGTGCAGCGAGTAGAGCACAGTGATGAAAACTCCTGCCAACTTTGACAAAAACCTTCTGTGGTAACACATCTACAACACTTCAACAGATAAAAGCCACATGAAGACCAGAACAATGAACTCGACAAGGGTTATTAGACAGCAGCTGCATCTACAGACAGCTTCATACTGTAACACTGTCTGTGTACAGTCCTGTAGGGGGCAGCATTTATCCACAGATCTGCTCATTTTATAGACAAACCATCAGAAGAAAAGATGCAACAGAATCATTATGTGAGTTTTTTGGGAGGTGGGTTTGCTTATTTTATGTTGATTTTGTTGCTTATTTTGTTAATTACCTCCGCCAAGGAGGTTATGTCTTTGCCAGGGTTTGTTTGTTTGTCTGTTTGTTTGTTTGTCTGTCCGTTAGTGTGCAACATAACTCAAAAAGTTATGGACAAATTTGGATGAAATTTTCAGGGTTTGTTGGAAATGGGATAAGGAAGAAATGATTAAATTTTGGTGGTGATCGGGGGTGGGGGGGGCCCAGACCAGAAAATTTCATCAAAATCTGTCCATAACTTTTTGAGTTATGTTGCACACTAACGGACAGACAAACAAACAAACAGACAAACAAACCCTGGCAAAAACATAACCTCCTTGGCGTGGGGGGGGGCCCACGGGGGGGGCCACTGATCAGCCTTGGTGGAGGTCTGCACTCTCCGAGTGCTTCTAGTTACTATTGTTAATATGACTATTGCTGTTACTGTTATTATTGTTGAAATTGTCTTGTGTTGACATGCATTAAAAACACGAACATCATAAAAAGTGTTGTTGAAAACACACATGATGTGTCAAACCAACCCCACATGGCCACGCCCACCTGTTACTCTATAACTGTGGACCAGGTTCACTTGTGTTTCTACAGCCTCCAGAACATGGACCAGGTCCAACACACCGTCCTCATCCTGGTTTTAGCTCTACTCTGCTTCAAAGGTAAACAGTAGAACATCAGAACTCCTTATTTCAACGTTGAGATTTCAGTCTAACGTTCATATCATGACACAGGTTTTACAGAAGGAAACGATGTAAAGCAGACTCGGATTCTGTGGAAAGAGATGGGACAAACAGCCACCATGAACTGCAGTCACACTAAGGGTGGAGGCTACTACCAGATGTACTGGTACCGACAGCTGCCAGGACAGAACATGGAGCAGATGGTGTTCACGACTACTTCTAATTCTGACTTTGAACCAGACTTCAGAAACGACAGGTTCTCCACCACCAAACCTGACGCTGACAGTGGAACGTTGACGGTGCAGAACCTGGAGTACGCAGATACAGGCGTGTACTTCTGTTCTGTGAGTCAACACAGTGACACAGACTGAAGGGGAGGCTCAACAAAAACCTACAAAGCACATTGTGTTCATCTAATACACACACTCACAACAGCACACAACAAACACAACACACTGACACCTGCAAGATTATATGATATTATACGATTCAACCCAACACTGACAACATGTGTGGTGCACACTGTGGTCAAATACGGTTTAATTATAGACGTTTTTCTTCCATATCTGTATTTATTATTAATAACAGGCTCTGTGCACCAGCTCTGTGACGTACTTCTGATCTGGACAGTCAGTTTCCAGTTAACTTCCTGTTCCAGACCCAACAGCGGACAAATGAACGGGCAGAAAAACTCAAACGCTTCAACTGTCAAAGAAAAAGGAGTAAATCTAATATGAGGGATACTTTTAAGTTCCAGAGAACAGTGGATGAATGAACACTGCAGTATCAAATCAAATCGAATTTCATTTCTATAGCACCAAATCATAACAAAAGTTATCTCATGACACTTTACATATCAAGTCGGTCGAAACCAGACTCTAAGTCAGTAGCCATTTTGCACCGGAAACTGATTTTCCAATCACTGTTGAGATCAGAAGTATGTGACAGTATGTATGTAAGCTGTAAGTATGTGAGCTGGTGCACAGAGTCTGTTAATAATAAAAGACGTAAATTATTTCACTCTCACTCTCACACACACACACCACACGCACACACACACACACACACACCACACATATATATGTATACATACACACATATATATACATATACATATATATATACATATATACACACACACACACACACACACATATATATATATATATATATATATATATACACACACACACACACACACACACATATATATATATATATATATATATATATATATATATATATATTATATATATATATATATATATATATATATATATATATAAATATATATATATATATATTTAAGAAAAGTCAAACAACAAAATGTCATTTTGTTGAAAAAGGTGGTCTGCCCTCTCCGGGTAGGTGGGGAGTCTTTGCCCCAAGTGGAGGAGTTTAAGTATCTTGGGGTCTTGTTCACGAGTGAGGGAAGGATGGAGTGTGAGATTGACAGACGGATCGGTGCAGCATCTGCAGTGATGTGGTCGCGGTACCGGTCTGTCGTGGTGAAGAAGGAACTGAGCTGAGAGGAGAAGCTCTCGATTTACCGGTCAATCTACGTTCCTACCCTCACCTATGGTCATGAGCTTTGGGTCATGACCGAAAGGACAAGATCCCAGATACAAGCGGTCGAAATGAGTTTCCTCCGCAGGGTGGCTGGGCGCACCCTTAGGGATAGGGTGAGGAGGTCAGTCACCAGGGAGGAACTCGGAGTAGAGCCGCTGCTCCTCCGCATCGAGAGGGGCAAGCTGAGGGGGCTCGGATCTGTTTCGGATGCCTCCTGGACGCCTCCCTGGGGAGGTGTTCCGGGCATGTTCCACCAGGAGGAGACGTCGGGGAAGACCCAGGACACGCCGCAGAGACTATGTCTCTCGGCTGGCCTGGGAATGCCTCGGGGTCCCCCCGGAAGAGCTGGAGGAGGAGTCCGGGGAGAGGGAAGTCTGGGCATCCCTGCTTAGACTGTTACCCCCGCGACCTGGCCCCGGATAAAACAGAAGATAATGGATGGATGGATAGAACAGCATAGAATAGAATAGAACAGAACAGAATTCAATAGAATAGAATAGAATAGAATAGAATAGAATAGAATAGAATTTTATTATTGAAATTCACATTTTTGGAATTTTTGACAATTTTTGAAATATCAAAAATGTGCCTTTACTTATAATGGTTCATATTTTGATGGTTCATAAAATAGAAATGCTTACAGATATCAATATAGTTCCTATTGATCACTGATAGAAGTCATATATGGACTTTGATTAAATTAGTTGAGTTCTCCTCCAGTGAAAGTACCACTCACTTCTACTGGGATCCAGACCACAGGACTCTAACACAGAGACACAATCTGACAACCTCAGAAATTCAACTGGGGATTGATTCTTAATAGAACATGACGCTGACATACAGGGACATTGGAAATATTTTTTTCTTTTACTGAAACTGTTCATTTTTCTATTTTTTTACAGAACTCTCTAAAAACCAGAATCCCTCTGCCATGATGAAACATCCTGGAGACGCTGCAGTGATTAAATGCAGCCAGTTAAACTTTGACTGGAAAATGAGACCTCGGGGAAGACCCAGGACACGCTGCAGAGACTATGTCTCTCGGCTGGCCTGGGAACGCCTCGGGGTCCCCCTGGAAGAGCTGGAGGAGGATTCTGGGGAGAGGGAAGTCTGGGAATCCCTGCTTAGACTGTTACCCCCGCGACCTGGCCCCGGATAAAACGGAAGATAATGGATGGATGGATAGAACAGAATAGAATTCAATAGAATAGAATAGAATAGAATTTTATTGTCACTGTCACAGCAACGATGAAAATCAATTTAGCAGCTCAGTTCATTTTAGCAGCAAAACACTTAGTGCAAAAGGGACTGTATAAGAGTATATCAGTAATATCAGAGTATTAAGATAAAGTAGGACCGTGCAAGGGCTTCAGAATAAAATATTAATACACATGTGCCACTAAAGTAATGCTAGAACTCCAGAAATGAATGTGTAAGTAAAGCAATCATAGGGGCCGGGTGCTATGTGGATTGGGTGGCAGTCTATTCTATTCTATTCTATTCTTCATTCATTCATTCATTTTCTAAACCCGCTTTATCCTCACTAGGGTCACGGGGGTCGCTTGGAGCCTATCCCAGCTACATAGGGGCGAAGGCGGGGTACACCCTGGACAAGTCGCCAGTTCATCGCAGGGCTGATCTATTCTATTCTATTCTATTCTATTCTATTCTATTCTATTCTATTCTATTCTATTCTATTCTATTCTATTCTATGACTGTGTGCTAACAAACAGTGTCATTCCCACAGTTCTATCTCCTCCCCTTCAGGTTCCTTCTATATTATCTGTACATGTGAGCGAAGGCCACAGATAAAGATGAAACATGACCAGAAACATCAGCATCAGAAACATATAGCTTTGTTCCTGTCACCGTCACTGAGCTCAGTAAGAAATAGTGACATTGCACTTTACTAACTTATTTAGTTATTTATTTCATTTCTTTGCTCTATTTATTATTATTGTGACTTCAAATTTTTAATTTTTTAAATTTTATGTTCTTATCCTGGTTTTTATCCCAGATTGTTTTTATTTTATCTTTTCTGGTTTTTACTGTGTTTTTATTGCATCTTGTTTTTATTTATTTGATCTTATTTATTTTATTCTTTACTTATCCATGCTGCTACACAGATGAATGGTGGAACACTGAGCACTTTTTGTCCTGTCTGTAAGTGTGATCAAGTGCCTGTCTTTCATGTTCAATGTATGTGTTGTTGTAATGCCAAGGCAATCACCTAAACTGCAAAACAAATCTACCTACGGGTATAAATAAAGTAACCTTGACCTTGACCTCCATCTTTCTGCTCAGTCTCTGCTTCTCCTGTAGGTTTGCATCCAGTTTATTTAACCTCCTGAGACCCAGGAAATCTCAACAAAGAACAAGCTTGTTTTGTTTTTTATTAAATAACTGCCTACATTGGAAACATCATGATGCAACTGTTTTTTCAGATGCAGTTTTTAACATTTTTATGGAATGTCCTTTGTGGTGGACAGTTTTATTTTCTTTTTTTGTATAAAGTTGTGAAACTCTTTTCCACAAATGTGGACAGAAAACCCATAGCTGGGTCTGAGGAGGTTAAAGACATAAAATATTTACTGCTATTACTGCCTGTGTTTTTTTTCATTTAAAAAAAAAATCATTTTCCCTTTTAAATGCAGGTTCTGTGTCCACTCAAGTCCATCAGGATCCACCATCACTCACAGTGAGAGTCAATGATTCCTCTGTAATCAGCTGCAGCCATTCGGTTAAAACATTCAACACCATATGGTGGTACTACCAACCCCAAGGAGACACCAGCCTGCTGTTCATGGGATACACCATAACCTCTAACCCCGTCACAAAGGGTCCGTTTCATCAGCATTTTAAAATAACTGGAGACGGAACCAGGAAGTCTGAACTTCACGCACTCCAACACTGGCCAGAAGACGATGGTGTGTATTACTGCGCAGGCGGACGACACGGTGACTGAAGAACCTCAGACACCTCCACAAAAACCTCCAACACTCAACCGCCAACATAGAGAAGAACAGGAAGCAGAGGACACCTGTGACTCCGCTTTTAAAGGACGTCTTCTGCGTCAACCACCACAACAGGAAACTTCAGAAATCCACTGTTGAAGGAGTGAGACCTCCCATCATCTTTGACCTCAGATCCCTTCAGTTCATCTGTTTGCATCATGTTCAGGCTCCTTGTACATTTAGCAGCTCTGCCGTTCTGTCTGACAGGTAAGAAATGATGCCAAACAACCGACTTTTGGTCCAAACCTGCATTTATGTGAAGGCACTTCGTTAGCAATTTCTTCAAACACCTACTGTGACGAAACTACAGGTCGGATTCATTTCAGATTTTATATCTTCCTCAGGACAATGTCTACAAAGCTTGGTCACAGTTTTGAGAAATTCACATTTTTGGAATTTTTGACAATTTTTGAAATATCAAAAATGTGCCTTTACTTATAATGGTTCATATTTTGACGGTTTATAAAATAGAAATGCTTACAGATATCAATATAGTTCCTACTGATCACTGATAGAAGTCATATATGGACTTTGATTAAATTAGTTGAGTTCTCCTCCAGTGAAAGTACCACTCACTTCTACTGGGATCCAGACCACAGGACTCTAACACAGAGACACAATCTGACAACCTCAGAAATTCAACTGGGGATTGATTTTTAATAGAACATGATGCTGACATACAGGGACATTGGAACTATTTTTTTCTTTTACTGAAGCTGTTCATTTTTCTATATTTTACAGAACTCTCTAAAAACAGCGTTGACCAGAATCCCTCTGCCATGATGAAACATCCTGGAGACGCTGCAGTGATTAAATGCAGCCACTCAAACTCTGACTGGTTCATGATCCAGTGGTACAAACAGTCTGCAGGGACCACGGAGATGGTTCTTCTTGGCTATGTTCGATATTCTAATCCAAGCACTGAAGACCAGTTTAAAGACTCATATAACATGAGCGGTGAAGGGTCCAGTCTGTCATCCCTTCACATGTTAAAGTTAAGCAAAACTGAAGACGGCGCTGTGTTTTTCTGTGCAGCGAGTAGAGCACAGTGATGCAAACTCCTGCCAACTTTGACAAAAACCTTCTATGGTAACACATCTACAACACTTCAACAGATAAAAGCCACATGAAGACCAGAACAATGAACTCGACAAGGGTTATTAGACAGCAGCTGCATCTACAGACAGCTTCATACTGTAACACTGTCTGTGTACAGTCCTGTAGGGGGCAGCGTTTATCCACAGATCTGCTCATTTTATAGACAAACCATCAGAAGAAAAGATGCAACAGAATCATTATGTGAGTTTTTTGGGAGGTGGGTTTGCTTATTTTATGTTGATTTTGTTGCTTATTTTGTTAATGACCTCCGCCAAGGAGGTTATGTTTTTGCCAGGGTTTGTTTGTTTGTCTGTTTGTTTGTTTGTCTGTCCGTTAGTGTGCAACATAACTCAAAAAGTTATGGACAGATTTGGATGAAATTTTCAGGGTTTGTTGGAAATGGGATAAGGAAGAAATGATTAAATTTTGGTGGTGATCGGGGGTGGGGGGGGCCCAGACCAGAAAATTTCATCAAAATCTGTCCATAACTTTTTGAGTTATGTTGCACACTAACGGACAGACAAACAAACAAACAGACAAACAAACCCTGGCAAAAACATAACCTCCTTGGCGTGGGGGGGGCCCACGGGGGGGGCCACTGATCAGCCTTGGCGGAGGTCTGCGCTCTCCGAGTGCTTCTAGTTACTATTGTTAATATGACTATTGCTGTTACTGTTATTATTATTGCTGAAACTGTCTTGTGTTGACATGCATTAAAAACATGAACGTCATAAAAAGTGTTGCTGAAAACACACATGATGTGTCAAACCAACCCCACATGGCCACGCCCACCTGTTACTCTATAACTGTGGACCAGGTTCACTTGTGTTTCCACAGCCTCCAGAACATGGACCAGGTCCAACACACCGTCCTCATCCTGGTTTTAGCTCCACTCTGCTTCAAAGGTAAACAGTAGAACATCAGAACTACTTATTTCAACGTTGAGATTTCAGTCTAACGTTCATATCATGACACAGGTTTTACAGAAGGGAACGATGTAAAGCAGACTCGGATTCTGTGGAAAGAGATGGGACAAACAGCCACCATGAACTGCAGTCACACTAAGGGTGGAGGCTACTTCTACATGTACTGGTACCGACAGCTGCCAGGACAGAACATGGAGCAGATGGTGCTCACCATCGCTAATTCTAAACCCGACTTTGAACCAGACTTCAGAAACGACAGGTTCTCCACCACCAAACCTGACGCTGACAGTGGAACGTTGACGGTGCGGAACCTGGAGTACGCAGATACAGGCGTGTACTTCTGTTCTGTGAGTCAACACAGTGACACAGACTGAAGGGGAGGCTCAACAAAAACCTACAAACCACATTGTGTTCATCTAATACACACACTCACAACAGCACACAACAAACACAAACACACTGACACCTGCAAGATTATATGATATTATACGATTCAACCCAACACTGACAACATGTGTGGTGCACACTGTGGTCAAATATGGTTTAATTATAGACGTTTTTCTTCCATATCTGTATTTATTATTAATAACAGGCTCTGTGCACCAGCTCTGTGACGTACTTCTGATCTGGACAGTCAGTTTCCAGTTAACTTCCTGTTCCAGACCCAACAGCGGACAAATGAACGGGCAGAAAAACTCAAACGCTTCAACTGTCAAAGAAAAAGGAGTAAATCTAATATGAGGGATACTTTTAAGTTCCAGAGAACAGTGGATGAATGAACACTGCAGTCGCCGCTTTGCACCGGAAACTGACTTTCTGATCACTGTTGAGATCAGAAGTATGTGACGCAGCTGGTGCACAGAGTCTATTAATTAATAAAAGACTGTAAATTATTTGACACACACACACACACACACACACACACATATATACATATACATATATATATATATATATATATATATATATATATATATATATATATATATATATATATATATATATACATTCATTTTCTGAACCCGCTTTATCCTCACTAGGGTCACGGGGGTCGCTTGGAGCCTATCCCAGCTACTTACAGGCGAAGGCGGGGTACACCCTGGACATTTCACCAGTTCATCACATGGCTGAACACATAGAGACAAACACTCACTCTCACATTCACACCTATGGAAAATTTAGTTTAGCCAATTAACCTATCAGTGCATGTCTTTGGATGGTGGGAGGAAGCCGGAGTACCCAGAGAGAACCCACGCAGACACAAGGAGAACATGCAAACTCCACACAGAAAGGTCCCACCCCCCGTCGACTGGTGTTAGAATCGAACCCAGGACCTTCTTGCTGTGAGGCACGAGTGCTAACCACTGCACCACCGTGTTTTTATATATATATATATATATATATATATCACAGTAGAGATTGAAATCCAGTAGGATTCCTAATCCTACTAGGACAGATAGTAATTTTAGTAAGACATTAGGATCTGAAGATTGGAATTCCAATCTGTCCTAGGAGAATTTGCAATCCTACTAGGACAGATTGTAATTCTATTTGGAAGTGGGATCTGAAGATTGGAAAAATACGGCAAAAAATATAAGAATTCTGTCAGGACAATCTCGAATTCTATTAGGAGAATGTCAGATTCTATCAAAATGTATGGAAAATAGACTGAATCATTTCACAGCCAAAATTCCAGTCAATTTCAGCATAGGTAAGCATACAATTTCGCCATCACTATTCCAGCTGAATTATTTTCAGATCTTTCATATCTATATCAGTGTAAGGAAAAACCTTTGTAGTATTACTTGTTAGAAATTTTGAAGTTAGCTGTAGACTAACGTTAGTGTCACTATTGAGTAGTATGTAGCACATTTAAGTATTAGAAAAATAACTGACAAAACCTCTGTAGTATTACTTGTTTGAAATTTTGAAGTTAGCTACAGACTAAGTTCATTGTCACTATTGAGTAGTATGTAGCACATTTAAGTATTAGAAAAAAACAACTGACAAAACCTCTATAGTATTACTTGCTGGAAATTTTGAAGTTAGTACTATAGACTAAGGTTATTGTCACTTAACTAGTGAGTAGTATGCAGCACATTTAAGTCTTAGAAAAAGTCTTTGAAGCTTAGCTATAGAATATTAGATTCAAAGTCTGTGTAAATTCTGAAAACAATCATGGTTTGTAAGAATATTGTTGTTTCTTTTACTTTTAACCCTACCATCTAGACCAGGGGGCAGCAAAATGCCAATGCCAACTTTAACATCGTACACTTCTGAATGGCTTGGCAACAATTAGATAATAATAAAATTGTATGTTGCCATGGCAACGGGTTGTTTACAGGTACGTTTTTCAAATTCTACCGATTTCTGAATACAAATGTGTCTCATTTACATACCAATGACAGTTACAAACGGCCACTGAATAAGGTTGGACCAGATAGGACGGCTGGCATCCTGGTTACAATGTGTATTGACCTAAGGGCCATATACTGTATCTAAGATATGAAAATAATTCAGATGGAATGGTGATGGCGAAATCGTAGGACAGACTGAAATTCCAAAATTCCAATGTTCAGATCCCACTTCCAAATAGAATTACAATCTGTCCTAGTAGGAATGCAAATTCTCCTAGGACAGATTGGAATTCCAATCTTCAGATCCTAATGTCTTACTAAAATTACTATCTGTCCTAGTAGGATTAGGAATCCTACTGGATTTAGAACTCTACTGTGACATAAAAAAAAAAATATATATATATATATATATATATATATATATATATATATATATATATATATATATATATTTATATATACAATTTTTTTTTTTATTTATCTTTTTATTCTTCTGATGTTTATCAAATTGTTTTTATCGTGGCCAAAATGCATTGTAATTTCGTTTTGCAGTGCATCTCTGATGTAATGTCTGAATGATAATAAAGAAATCTGAATCTTTTTTTTGTCATTTGGTTCATTCATTATATATTTCGTTCATTTTGTTGATTATTTTGTTTACTTTGTCCATTTTTATTCATTCTGTTGATTATTTCATTCTTTTTTTTATTTTATTATTTATGTTAAATATTTTGTTCATTCTATTGCTGATTTTATTCTTTTATATATACATATATATATATATATATATATATATATATATATGTATATATATATACATATATATATACATATACATATATACATATATATATATATATATATATATATATATATATATATATATATATATATATATATATATTCTTTATGTTAAATGTTTTGTTCATTCTGTTGAATATTTTGGTCCTTTTTACTCTTTTGACTCTTGCAGATTCTCTTTTTTCACACATCACTCCTGACACTTTAGTCCAGTCGTCCCCTAGAAACATGGCGGTGGCGTTGTGACGAGTATTCTCATCTGTTTTCTATCTGTGACACTTCCTGGATCATGTGACAGGATATAATCAGGTGTTTCATCACTGACAGCAGATGTCGACTGTTCTGCTCACAATGACCTCTCTGCTCATTCTGACTGTTTCTCTGTCTTTTACTGCAGGTATCACACACCTGCTGTCATATTCATACCAGTTTTTCATTTGGTTCCTTTACAAAGTCAGTCTCCTCAGCTGTCTGTGTTAAACCTGGTGTGTTTATGGTCTGGTTCCAGGTGCGACCAGGTCTAGTAAAGTCCACCAGACCCCGTGGTTGCTGGTCCAGAGGGGTCTTTCCGCTCAGATGGACTGTGCCCATGACCTCGGTGGGACTTACTTTGAGATGTCCTGGTACCGACTGACACCGGGTCGGACTCTGGCGCTGCTGGTCTACACCGTGCCCTTTAAAAACCAACCGGACTTTGGAGATTTCAGCCCCGACAAGTTCTCAGCCACAAAGAACGAGGCGGAGACAGGCTCGTTCACGGTGAAAAATGTTGAAGTGTCGGACAGCGCCGTGTATTACTGCATCGTTAGTACGTACATGAACACGGTGAGGAAGTGACTTGAAAAGACGCACAAAAACCACAGATGCATGAAGTGACAACTCCAAACACAGATCACAAAGAGCTGGAGCAGCAGCGAACAGGAGGAAAACCAAACACACTGACTGCTGCATTTATCTGTGGAACTGTGAACCCACTGTGGGAGGTTTCCCTTTCATTTCCTCATACTTAACCCTCACAGATCTAAGGGTGTTTTATCGATTTCTACAAACTTTCTTAAACTCACCTTTTACGATACTTTCAAATAACAAAACACCCAAATGTTTATATCAAAATGCTCAGTTTTTTTATGTAAACTGAAATCTATTTCTGTACTAGAGCAGCACAGAAACAGATAATTCAGCCCAAATACTAAAAGTTTGAAGTCAGATTTACGAAATGTTCAGATTCAGATTGTTTATTTGTCATTTAAGCATTTCCATCATAGACGTCATGTAAAAACAAAATGACAATGCATTGCTCTAAAAAAAAAAAAACCAAACATATACACACCAACAAAATACTTAAATATAACATAATATAATATATCATAAAACAATGCTATTATTCTATTTTCACCAAATGTCTCTAATGTGAGATAAATGAAGCTGAATAATGGCGTCATATTACAGATCGAGACTCATTAAATGTGTGCAAATGAGAAAAGAGCATCGTTTTATGATATATTGTGTTATATTTACTACACACATATTTCCATCATGTACATTGATTGTCCATTTTATTATTTGCTTATTATTTCACTTACACATTCATTTCTGGAGTTCTCGCATTACTTTAGTAGCACATGTGTATTAATATTTTATTCTGAAGCCCTTGCATGGTCCTACTTTATCTTAATACTCTGATATTTTTATTCTATTTTTTTTCTTATACAGTCCCTTTTGCACTAAGTGTTTTGCTGCTAAAATGAACTGAGCTGCTAAATTGATTTTCATTGTTCCTGTGACAGTGACAATAAAGATCTATTCTATTCTATTCTATTCTATTCTATTCTATTCTATTCTATTCTATTCTATTCTATTCTATGACTGTGTGCTAACAAACAGTGTCATTCCCACAGTTGTAACTCCTCCCCTTCAGGTTCCTTCTATATTATCTGTACATGTGAGCGAAGGCCACAGATAAAGATGAAACATGACCAGAAACATCAGCTCCATCCTTCTGCTCAGTCTCTGCTTCTCCTGTAGGTTTGCATCCAGTTTATTTAACCTCCTGAGACCCAGGAAATCTCAACAAAGTACAAACTTGTTTTGTTTTTATTAAATAACTGCCTACATTGGAAACATCATGATGCAACAGTTTTTTCAGATGCAGTTTTTAACATTTTTATGGAATGTCCTTTGTGGTGGACAATTTTCTTTTCTTTTTTTGTATAAAGTTGTGAAACTCTTGTCCACAAATGTGGACGGAAAACCCATAGCTGGGTCTGAGGAGGTTAAAGACATAAAATATTTACTGCTACTACTGCCTTTTTATTTTTTCATTTTAAAAAAAATCATTTTCCCTTTTAAATGCAGGTTCTGTGTCCACTCAAGTCCATCAGGATCCACCATTGCTCACAGTGAGAGTCAATGATTCCTCTGTAATCAGCTGCAGCCATTTGGTTAAAACATTCAACACCATATGGTGGTACTACCAACCCCGAGGAGACACCAGCCTGCTGTTCATGGGATACACCATAATCTCTAACCCCGTCACAAAGGGTCCATTTCATCAGCATTTTAAAATAACTGGAGACGGAGCCAGCAAATCTGAACTTCATGCACTCCAACACTGGCCAGAAGACGATGGTGTGTATTACTGCGCAGGCGGACGACACGGTGACTGAAGAACCTCAGACACCTCCACAAAAACCTCCAACACTCAACCGCCAACATAGAGAAGAACAGGAAGCAGAGGACACCTGTGACTCCGCTTTTAAAGGACGTCTTCTGCGTCAACCACCACAACAGGAAACTTCAGAAATCCACTGTTGAAGGGGTGAGACCTCCCATCATCTTCTACCTCAGATCCCTTCAGTTCATCTGTTTGCATCATGTTCAGGCTCCTTGTACATTTAGCAGCTCTGCCGTTCTGTCTGACAGGTAAGAAATGATGCCAAACAACCGACTTTTGGTCCAAACCTGCATTTTAGTGAAGGCACTTCGTTACCAATTTCTTCAAACAAAACTACAGGTCGGATTCATTTCAGATTTTATATCTTCCTCAGGACAATGTCTACAAAGCTTGGTCACAGTTTTGAGAAATTCACATTTTTGGAATTTTTGACAATTTTTGAAATATCAAAAATGTGCCTTTACTTATAATGGTTCATATTTTGACGGTTTATAAAATAGAAATGCTTACAGATATCAATATAGTTCCTACTGATCACTGATAGAAGTCATATATGGACTTTGATTAAATTAGTTGAGTTCTCCTCCAGTGAAAGTACCACTCACTTCTACTGGGATCCAGACCACAGGACTCTAACACAGAGACACAATCTGACAACCTCAGAAATTCAACTGGGGATTGATTCTTAGTAGAACATGATGCTGACATACAGGGACATTGGAACTATTTTTTTCTTTTACTGAAGCTGTTCATTTTTCTATATTTTGCAGAACTCTCTAAAAACAGCGTTGACCAGAATCCCTCTGCCATGATGAAACATCCTGGAGACGCTGCAGTGATTAAATGCAGCCACTCCAACTCTGACTGGTACATGATCCAGTGGTACAAACAGTCTGCAGGGACCACGGAGATGGTTCTTCTTGGCTATGTTCTATATTCTAATCCAAGCGTTGAAGACAAGTTTAAAGACTCATATAATGTGAGCGGTGAAGGGTCCAGTCTGTCATCCCTTCACATGTTAATGTTAAGCGAAACCGAAGACGGCGCTGTGTTTTTCTGTGCAGCGAGTAGAGCACAGTGATGAAAACTCCTGCCAACTTTGACAAAAACCTTCTATGGTAACACATCTACAACACTTCAACAGATAAAAGCCACATGAAGACCAGAACAATGAACTCGACAAGGGTTATTAGACAGCAGCTGCATCTACAGACAGCTTCATACTGTAATATTGTCTGTGTACAGTCCTGTAGGGGGCAGCATTTATCCACAGATCTGCTCATTTTATAGACAAACCATCAGAAGAAAAGATGCAACAGAATCATTATGTGAGTTTTTGGGGGGGTGGGTTTGCTTATTTTATGTTGATTTTGTTGCTTATTTTGGTAATTTATTGGTTCTTTTCATGAATTTTTTGTTAAATTCTGTGCATTTTTCCCCCAATTCTCTTTCATTTTGTTACTGAAAAAAAAAATGCAACAAGACACAAAACACGATGATTATTATATTTACTATTGTAAATATGACTATTGCTGTTCCTGTTATTATTGTTGAAACTGTCTTGTGTTGACATGCATTAAAAACATGAACGTCATAAAAAGTGTTGCTGAAAACACACATGATGTGTCAAACCAACCCCACATGGCCACGCCCACCTGTTACTCTATAACTGTGGACCAGGTTCACTGGTGTTTCTACAGCCTCCACAACATGGACCAAGTCCAACACACCGTCCTCATCCTGGTTTTAGCTCTACTCTGCTTCAAAGGTAAACAGTAGAACATCAGAACTCCTTATTTCAACGCTGAGATTTCAGGCTAACGTTCATATCATGACACAGGTTTTACAGAAGGGAACGATGTAAAGCAGACTCGGATTCTGTGGAAAGAGATGGGACAAACAGCCACCATGAACTGCAGTCACACTAAGAGTGTAGACTACTACCAGATGTACTGGTACCGACAGCTGCCAGGACAGAACATGGAGCAGATGGTGCTCACGACTACTTCTAATTCTGACTTCGAACCAGACTTCAGAAACGACAGGTTCTCCACCACCAAACCTGACTCTTTCAGTGGAACGTTGACGGTGCAGAACCTGGAGTACGCAGATACAGGCGTGTACTTCTGTTCTGTGAGTCAACACAGTGACACAGACTGAAGGGGAGGCTCAACAAAAACCTACAAAGCACATTGTGTTCATCTAATACACACACTCACAACAGCACACAACAAACACAAACACACTGACACCTGCAAGATTATATGATATTATACGATTCAACCCAACACTGACAACATGTGTGGTGCACACTGTGGTCAAATACGGTTTAATTATAGACGTTTTTCTTCCATATCTGTATTTATTATTAATAACAGGCTCTGTGCACCAGCTCTGTGACGTACTTCTGATCTGGACAGTCAGTTTCCAGTTAACTTCCTGTTCCAGACCCAACAGCGGACAAATGAACGGGCAGAAAAACTCAAACGCTCAATTGTCAGAAAAAAGGAGTAAATCTAATATAAGGGATAATTTTAAGTTCCACAGAACAGTGGATAAATGAACACTGCAGTCGCTGCTTTGCACCGAAAACTGACTGTCTGATCACTGTTGAGATCAGAAGTATGTGACGGAGCTGGTGCACAGAGTCTATTAATTAATAAAAGACTGTAAATTATTTGACTCACACACACACACACACACACACACACACACACACACACACACACACACACACACATATATATAAGAAAAGTCAATCAACAAATATGGGATTTTGTTAATTTGTTCTTTTTGTTTATTATTGTAGTCAGTACTGTTTATCCTATACATACTTCCTTTAGGTAACTTAATAAGAAAACATTCCATCAACTTTCATTGCTACGCTGATGATGCCCAATTATTTTTATCCATTAAACCTGATGAAGTCAATCAGCTAGCCAAACTACAGGAGTGCATTAAAGATATTAAAGATGGATGACAAACAATTTTCTGCTATTAAACTCGATCAAAACTGAAGTCATTGTGTTTGGCCCAAAAATTGTTAGGGATGCAGTGTCCAGCGAAGTAGTCACCGTGGATGGTGTTACCCTGGATCCCAAAACCACTGTGAGGAACCTTGGCATTATTTTCAATCAGGATCTATCGTTTAACTCTCACATAAAACAGATTTCCAGAACTGCTTTCTTTCATCTGCGTAATATTACTAAAATTAGACATATTTTAACACAGAACGATGCAGAAAAATTAGTCCATGCTTTTATTCCATCCAGACTCGATGATTGTAACTCACTTCTCTCAGGCTGTCCCAAAAAGTCCTTACAGACCCTTCAGCTAATCCAAAGTGCTGCTGCCCGTGTACTGACTAGAACCAGTATCAGAGACCATATTTCTCCTGCGTTGGCTTCTCTGCACTGGCTCCCTGTAAACGCTAGGACAGACTTCAAATACTCCTCCTCACTTCCAAAGCCCTTCATGGCCAGGCACCTACTGATCTGAAAGAGCTTTTAGTTCCATACAATCCATCTAGAGCACTATGCTCTCAACATGCAGGCTTACTGGAGGTCCCTAGAATCTCCAAAAGTAGGACGGGGGCCAGAGCCTTCAGCTATCAAGCTCCATGATTGTGGAACCACCTCCCTGCCTCGGTCCGGGAGGAAGACACCCTTTCTATGTTTAAGAGTAGGTTAAAAACATTCATTTTTGGTTAATCTTATAGTTAGGGCAGCTCAGGCTGATCTGAGTTCTGCTGCTATAGGCTTAGACTGATGGAGACTCATCTGGGTACACTGAGCTCTTCTCTGCTCCTCCTCCTCCTCTATGACCTCCGCTCTGTTCCTCTTTCTCCCTGACCTTTTCTCTCCTAATTTTCTCTTCTATTTACGCCCCAGTGAATACATGTTACTGACTTGACTTCTTCCCTGGAGTCTCTGTGCTTTATCGCCTCACACGTTTTCCCAGGATCATCACAGGTTTTCCCTGGATCATCTCTGGACCTGCTGCTGTGGTCCTGCCTCTCTCCTGCCTTCATCATCATCACTCACTTATCCATATAGTTATGATTGTGTTTATTATATTTTTCCATAGATGTTCTAGTTCAGTTTTCTGTGCATCAACTGCGTCCATGTGTCTCCCCTACCTCCCCCCTTCTCCCCCAGTCTCTCTCTATCTTTATCGCTCTCCTCTTTTCTCCTCCTTTACTCTCTCTCTTTAACCCCAACTGGTCCAGGCAGACGTCCATCCTCCAGGAGTCTGGGTCTGCTCCAGGTTTCTGCTGTTAAAGGTAGTTTTTCCTTCCACTGTCACCAGTCACTAGTGTTTGCTCCTGGAGGATTCTGTTGGGTTTCTGTAAATTGGCTTAGAGTCTGGTTTTGACCAACTCTATATGTAAAGTGTCATGAGAAAACTGTTGTTATGATTTGGTGCTATATAAATAAAACTTGATTTGATTTGAATATTTTTTACTCATTTTGTTCATTAATTTATTCATTTTGTGATTAATTTCTCATTTTATTAGGCTTTCTTTTTTGTAATTTTGGTCAATCTGTTGATTGTTTTGTTCATTTTGTGATCATTTTGGCCATTTTTACAAATTTCATTCATTATCTTATTCATTCGTGTTTTTTTTTTCCATTTTGTTTGTTTGTACTTATATTTGTATATATATTTTTTAATCTTTTTATTCTTATGGTGTTTATCGAATTGATTTTATCGTGGCCAGAAGGCATTGGAATTTCGTTCTGCAGTGCATCTCTGATGTAATGTCTCAATGACAATAAAAAAAACTGATTTTTTTTTTTTTTTTTGTCATTTGTTTATTCGTTACTAATTTTGTTCATTTTGTTGATTATTTTGTTTACTTGTCCATTTTTATTCATTCTGTTGATTACTTCATTCTTTTTCATATATATATTCTTTCAGTTACATATTTTGTTCATTCTGTTGATTATTTTATTCTTTTATATATAGATAGATAGATAGATAGATAGATAGATAGATAGATAGATAGATAGATAGATAGATAGATAGATAGATAGATAGATAGATAGATAGATAGATAGATAGATAGATAGATAGATAGATATTCTTCAAGTTACATATTTTGTTCATTCTGTTGAATATTTTTGGTCCTTTTTACTCTTATGACTCTTGCAGATTCTCTTTTTTCACACATCACTCCTGACACTTCAGTTCAGTCGTCCCCTAGAAACATGGCGGTGGTGTTGTGACGAGTATTCTCATCTGTTTTCTATCTGTGACACTTCCTGTATCATGTGACAGGATATAATCAGGTACAATTGAAAGAACGAAAAACAACTTGTTTTTCTTATTCTTGATTTGTACATGAATACTGAATTAACCAGTCATTTTTTTGTTTTCCTATTGTGGATTCTCAATTGAATATGAAAAGAAAAAATGATACACAGAGTAAGATTCATTATCGTTTTGTTACTTATTGTGTTCATTTTTGTCCATATGAATCATTATGTGAGTTCTTCTTTTTTTAATGGGGGGGTTATTTCATGTTGATTTTGTTGCTTATTTTAATTTATTGGTTCTTTTCATGAATTTTGTAAAATTCTGTGCATTTTTTTCCCCAATTTTCTTTCATTTTGTTACTGACAAAAATGACACAAAAAGACGCAACAAGATGAAAATAATGCAAAACACAATGATTATCATTATCATTATTATTGTTACTATTGTTAATATTACTATTGTTGTTGCAGTCATTATTGTTGAAATTGTCTTGTGTTGACATGCATTAAAAACATGAACGTCATAAAAAGTGTTGCTGAAAACACACATGATGTGTCAAACCAACCCCACATGGCCACGCCCACCTGTTACTCTATAACTGTGGACCAGGTTCACTTGTGTTTCTACAGGCCTCCAGAACATGGACCAGGTCCCAACACACCGTCCTCATCCTGGTTTTAGCTCTACTCTGCTTCAAAGGTAAACAGTAGAACATCAGAACTACTTATTTCAACGTTGAGATTTCAGGCTAACGTTCATATCATGACACAGGTTTTACAGAAGGGAACGATGTAAAGCAGACTCGGATTCTGTGGAAAGAGATGGGACAAACAGCCACCATGAACTGCAGTCACACTAAGGGTGGAAGCTACTACCAGATGTACTGGTACCGACAGCTGCCAGGACAGAACATGGAGCAGATGGTGTTCACAATGACTACTTCTAAACCCGACTTTGAACCAGACTTCAGAAACGACAGGTTCTCCACCACCAAACCTGACGCTGACAGTGGAACGTTGACGGTGCAGAACCTGGAGTACGCAGATACAGGCGTGTACTTCTGTTCTGTGAGTCAACACAGTGACACAGACTGAAGGGGAGGCTCAACAAAAACCTACAAAGCACATTGTGTTCATCTAATACACACACTCACAACAGCACACAACAAACACAAACACACTGACACCTGCAAGATTATATGATATTATACGATTCAACCCAACACTGACAACATGTGTGGTGCACACTGTGGTCAAATACGGTTTAATTATAGACGTTTTTCTTCCATATCTGTATTTATTATTAATAACAGGCTCTGTGCACCAGCTCTGTGACGTACTCTGATCTGGACAGTCAGTTTCCAGTTAACTCCCTGTTCCAGACCCAACAGCGGACAAATGAACGGGCAGAAAAACTCAAACGCTTCAATTGTCAGAAAAAAGGAGTAAATTTAATATAAGGGATACTTTTAAGTTCCACAGAACAGTGGATGAATGAACACTGCAGTCGCTGCTTTGCACCGGAAACTGACTTTCTGATCACTGTTGAGATCAGAAGTATGTGACGTAGCTGGTGCACAGAGTCTATAATTAATAAAAGACTGTAAATTATTTGACTCACACACACACACACACACACACATATATATATAATTAGAAAAAGTCAATCAACAAATATGGGATTTTGTTAATTTGTTCTGTTTGTTTTATTGTAGTCAGTACTGTTTATCCTATACATCCCTCCTTAGGTAACTTAATAAGAAAACCTTCCATCAACTTTCATTGCTACGCTGATTGCTGCCCAATTATTTTTATCCATTAAACCTGATGAAGTCAATCAGCTAGCCAAACTACAGGAGTGCATTAAAGATATTAAAGATTGGATGACAAACAATTTTCTGCTATTAAACTCGATCAAAACTGAGTACATTGTGTTTGCCCAAAAACTGTTAGGATGCCGTGTCCAGCGAAAGTAGTCACCGTGGATGGTGCTACCCTGGATCCCAAAACCACTGTGAGAATCTGGCGTTATTTTCAATCAGGATCTATTGTTAACTCTTCACATAAAACAAGATTTCCAGAACTGCTTCCTTTCATCTGCGTAAAATTACTAAAATTAGACATATTTTAACACAGAACGATGCAGAAAAATTAGTCCATGCTTTTATTCCATCCAGACTCGATGATTGTAACTCACTTCTCTCAGGCTGTCCCAAAAAGTCCTTACAGACCCTTCAGCTAATCCAAAGTGCTGCTGCCCGTGTACTGACTAGAACCAGTATCAGAGACCATATTTCTCCTGCGTTGGCTTCTCTGCACTGGCTCCCTGTAAACGCTAGGACAGACTTCAAATACTTCCTCCTCACTTCCAAAGCCCTCATGGCCAGGCACCTACTGATCTGAAAGAGCTTTTAGTTCCATACAATCCATCTAGAGCACTATGCTCTCAACATGCAGGCTTACTGGAGGTCCCTAGAATCTCCAAAAGTAGGACGGGGGCCAGAGCCTTCAGCTATCAAGCTCCATGATTGTGGAACCACCTCCCTGCCTCGGTCCAGGAGGAAGACACCCTTTCTATGTTTAAGAGTAGGTTAAAAACATTCCTTTTTAATGATCTTATATTAGGGCAGCTCAGGCTGATCTGAGTTCTGGCTGCTATAGGCTTAGACTGATGGGAGACTCATCTGGGTACACTGAGCTCTTCTCTGCTCCTCCTCCTCCTCTATGACCTCCGCTCTGTTCCTCTTTCTCCCTGACCTTTTCTCTCCTAATTTTCTCTTCTATTTACGCCCCAGTGAATACATGTTACTGACCTGACTTCTTCCCTGGAGTCTCTGTGCTTTATCGCCTCACACGTTTTCCCAGGATCATCACAGGTTTTCCCTGGCTCATCTCTGGACCTGCTGCTGTGGTCCTGCCTCTCTCCTGCCTTCATCGTCATCACTCACTTATCCATATAGTTATGATAGTGTTTATTATATTTTTCCATAGATGTTCTAGTTCAGTTTTCTGTGCATCAACTGCATCCATGTGTCTCCCCCTACCTCCCCCCTTCTCCCCCAGTCTCTCTCTATCTTTATCGCTCTCTCTTTTCTCCTCCTTTACTCTCTCTCTTTAACCCCAACTGGTCCAGGCAGACGTCCATCCTCCAGGAGTCTGGGTCTGCTCCAGGTTTCTGCTGTTAAAGGTAATTTTTTCCTTCCACTGTCACCAGTCACTAGTGTTTGCTCCTGGAGGATTCTGTTGGGTTTCTGTAAATTGGCTTAGAGTCTGGTTTTGACCAACTCTATATGTAAAGTGTCATGAGATAACTGTTGTTATGATTTGGCGCTATATAAATAAAACTTGATTTGAATATTTTTTACTCATTTTGTTCATTAATTTATTCATTTTGTGATTAATTTCTCATTTTATTAGGTTTTTTTTTGTAATTTTGTTCATTCTGTTCATGTTTTGTTCATTTTGTAGATCATTTTGGCCATTTTTACAAATTTCATTCCTTATCTTATTCATTTGCGTTTTTTTTTTTTTTTTTTTTCATTTTGTTCGTTTTGAACTTATATTTATATATATATATTTTTAATCTTTTTATTCTTATGGTGTTTGTCGAATTGGTTTTATCGTGGCCAAAATCCATTGAAATTTCGTTCTGCAGTGCATCTCTGATGTAATGTCTCAATGCAATAAAAAAAAAAAACTGATTTTTTTTTTTTTTTTTTTTTTTTCAGTCGTCCCCTAGAAACATGGCTTTGGCGTTGTGATGAGTATTCTCATCTGTTTTCTGTCTGTGACACTTCCTGTATCATGTGACAGGATATAATCAGGTACAATTGAAAGAATGAAAAACAACTGTTTTTTTATTCTTGATTGTACATGAATACTGAATTACTGAGTCATTTTTTTTTTGTTTTCCTATTGTGGATTCTCAATTGAATATGAAAGAAGAAATGATACACAGATTAAGATTCATTATCATTTTGTTACTTATTGTGTTCATTTTTGTCCATATGGAAATATTTTGTGAGTTTTTGTGTTTTTTTGTTTTGTTTTTTGGGGGGGTTATTTATGTTGATTTGTTGCTTATTTTAATTTATTGGTTCTTTTCATGAATTTTGTTAAATTCTGTGCATTTTTTTCCCCAATTTTCTTTCATTTTGTTACTGACAAAATGACACAAAAGACACAACAAGATGAAAATGATACAAAACGCAATCATTATTAATATATTGTTACTATTGTTAATATGACTATGCTGTTACTGTTATTATTATTGTTGAAACTGTCTGTGTTGACATACATTAAAAACATGAATGTCATTAAAAAGTGTTGTTGAAACACACATGATGTGTCAAACCAACCCCACATGGCCACGCCCACCTGTTACTCTATAACTGTGGACCAGGTTCACTTGTGTTTCTACAGCCTCCACAACATGGACCAGGTCCAACACACCGTCCTCATCCTGGTTTTAGCTCTACTCTGCTTCAAAGGTAAACAGTAGAACATCAGAAACTACTTATTTCAATGTTGAGATTTCAGTCTAACGTTCATATCATGACACAGGTTTTACAGAAGGGAACGATTGTAAGCAGACTCGGATTCTGTGGAAAGAGATGGGACAAACAGCCACCATGAACTGCAGTCACACTAAGGGTGTAGAGTACAACCAGATGTACTGGTACCGACAGCTGCCAGGACAGAACATGGAGCAGATGGTGCTCACGGACTACTTCTAATTCTGACTTCGAACCAGACTTCCAGAAACGACAGGTTCTCCACCACCAAACCTGACTCTTTCAGTGGAACGTTGACGGTGCAGAACCTGGAGTACGCAGATACAGGCGTGTACTTCTGTTCTGTGAGTCAACACAGTGACACAGACTGAAGGGGAGGCTCAACAAAAACCTACAAACACATTGTGTTCATCTAATACACACTCACAACAGCACACAACAAACACAAACACACTGACACCTGCAAGATTATATGATATTATACGATTCAACCCAACACTGACAACATGTGTGGTGCACACTGTGGTCAAATACGGTTTAATTATAGACGTTTTCTTCCATATCTGTATTTATTATAATAACAGGCTCTGTGCACCAGCTCTGTGACGTACTTCTGATCTGGATAGTCAGTTTCCAGTTAACTTCCTGTTCCAGACCCAACAGCGACAAATGAACGGGCAGAAAAACTCAAACGCTTCAACTGTCAAAGAAAAAGGAGTAAATCTAATATGAGGGATACTTTTAAGTTCCAGAGAACGGTGGATGAATGAACACTGCAGTATCAAATCAAATCAAATTTTATTTTATAGCGCCAAATCATAAAAGTTATCTCATGACACTTTACATATCGAGTCGGTCGAAACCAGACTCTAAATCAGTTGCCATTTTGCGGAAACTGATTTTCCAATCACTGTTGAGATCAGAAGTATGTGACAGAGCTGGTGCAGAGTCTATTAATTAATAAAAGACGTAAATTATTTCACACACACACGCACACACCACACACACGCACACACATGCGCGCACACACAAACACACACACACGAAAACTACCGGTCAAAAGTTTTAGAACACCCCAATTTTTCCAGTTTGTATTGAAATTCCACCAGTTCCAGTCCAATGAACAGCTTGAAATGGTATAAAGGTAAGCGGTGAACTGCCAGAGGTAAAAAAAAAAAAAAAAAGGTAAGGTTAAACAAAACTAAAATAATGTACATTTCAGAATTATACAAAGAAGGCCTTTTCAGCAAACAAGAAATGGGTTAACAACTTAAAGCAGTTCTGCAGCAATGGAGGTTGATCAAGCTCGAAAGTTGGTGCTACCAGTTCCTCCAGGTTTCCCAACGTTTGTGAATTCCTTCCAACCCCTCTGTCTGCAGAAAAGTAGTGCTGGAACACACTTTGGTACCATACCGTTGTGAGCATTATTTGAACAGTATTGTACTGCAGAAAGTCGTGTGTTACTATAAAATGGAAAAGAGGAAAAGGCAATTAACGATAGAAGAGAGACAGACCATCATAAAACTTGAAAATGTCGGTCTGTCCTACAGAGAAATGTCCAAGAAAGTCCAGGTGTCAGTAAGTCCAGTTTCCTTCACCATCCAAAGGCACTCAGAAACTGGAGGAAATGCTGACAGGAAGAGGTCTGGAAGAGCCAAAGACACAACAGAATCAGAAGACAAGTTTATGACAGTCAACAGCTGGAGTGAGAGGAGACTGACAGGACAACAGCTGAAGCACAGTGAAGATAATGGAGGAGGAAGCAAGTCTGAGTTTACACTGGGAACACAAGACTGAACAGTTGCAGGTTTGATGGGTCCAGTTGCAGCAAAAAAGCAATTGCTGAGACTTCAGAATCAGAAAAAGAGGCTTGGCTGGGCCATGATACACCGCCAGTGGACTACTGAAGACTGGAAGAAGGTGTTATGGACTGATGAATCCAAATTTGAAATCTTTGTTCATCCTGCAGGACTTTGTACGCTGTCGAGTAGGTGAAAGGATGGTTCCTCAGTGTGTGACATCAACTGTCAAACATGGAGGAGGAAGTGTGATGGTCTGGGGCTGTTTTGCTGGATCCAGGGTCTGTGACTTGTACAGAGTGAAAGGCACCCTGAACTAAAACAGCTACCACAGCATTCTGCAGCTATGCCATGCAGTACCCTCTGGGATGCACCTAGTTGGTCAGGGGTTCATCCTACAGCAAGATAATGACCCAAAACAGAAGTCCAAGCTTGCCAGAACTACCTGAAGAAAAAGAACAAGATGGTACACTAGAAAACATGGAGTGGCCAGCACAGTCTCCAGACCAAAACCCCATGGAGCTGGTTTAGGATGAAGTGGACAGACAAGTGAAAGCAAAGACACCTACAAGTGTTCCACATTTATGGGAACTTCTGCAACAGAGTTGGGAAGAACTTTCTGAAGAACATTTGATTTCCATTGTAGAAAGAATGCCACGAGTGTGTTCAACTGTTCTATCTGCCAAAGGTGACTACTTTGATGAGTCAAAAGTTTAGAATGCATTTGATTTCTAAATTGATTTCATGATTTCTATTTTAGCTTCAATTGTTTTTGTTCTATGCTTTAATTTCAGAGTACACTGACACATTAAACTGCATCATTTCAATGAAATTCTGGAAAAATTGGGGTGTTCTAAAACTTTTGACCAGTAGTGTATATAAGAAAAGTCAAACAACAAATATGTGATTTTATTGATTTGTTCTATTTGTTTATTATTTTGGCAACTTTTTTTTTTTTTATTTTGTTCATTAATTTATTCATTTTGTGATTAATTTCTCATTTTATTCGTTTTTTGTAATTTTGTTCATTCTGTTGATTCTTTTGTTCTTTTTGTTATTTATTTTGTTCATTTTGTTGATTATTTTGGCCATTTTTACAAATTTCATTCATTTTTTTTTTCATTTTGTGATTTTTTTTTTTTTCATTTTGTTTGTTTGTATTATATTTATATATTTAATCTTTTATCTTATGGTGTTTATCTAATTGTTTTTATCGTGGCCAAAATGCATTAGAATTTCGTTCTGCAGTGCATCTCTGATGTAGTGTCTGAATGACAATAAAAAAAACTTTTTTTTTTTTTTTTGTCATTTGGTTCATTATTTATTTTGTTCATTTCTTTGATTATTTTGTTTACTTTGCCCATTTTTATTCATTCTGTTGATTATTTCATTTTTTTTTATATTTTACTCTTTATGTTAAAATTTTGTTTATTCTGTTGAATATTTGGTCCTTTTTATCTTATGATCTTGCAGATTCTCTTTTTTCACACATCACTCCTGACACTTCAGTTCGGTCGTCCCCTAGAAACATGGCGGTGGTGTTGTGACGAGTATTCTCATCTGTTTTCTATCTGTGACACTTCCTGTATCATGTGACAGGATATAATCAGGTACAATTAAAAGAAGAAGAACTTGTTTTTATTCTTGATTTGTACATGAATAATGAAATAACGAGTCATTTTTTTCATTTTCCTATTGTGGATTCTCAATTGAATATGAAAAGAACAAATGATACACGGATTCAGATTCATTATCGTTTGTTACTTATTGTGTTAATTTTTGTCCATACAAATCATTATGTGAGGTTTTTTTTTTTGTTAGGGTTTTTTTTTGGGGTGGGGGGGGGGTATTTTATGTTGATTTTGTTGCTTTTTGTTAATTTATGGTTCTTTTCATCAATTTTGTTAAATTCCGTGCATTTTTTCCCCAATTTTCTATCATTTCATTACTGACAAAAATGACAAAAATGACGGAAAAATACGCAAAACGTGATGATGATGATGTGATGATTATTATTATTATTATTATTATTATTATTGTGTTTACTATTATTAAAATTGCCATTGCTGTCACTGTTATTATTTTTTATTTTTTATTTATTTTTTAAAACTTTCTTGTGTTGACATACATTTGTGGTGTCAGAAACCAGTATTTTAATCAAAAGTATTCAATTTGTATTTAAAAGTGTTCAACCTGTATTCATTTGCATGCCAGAAGTTATTCTTAGTGTAATGTGAAGACTGTACCAGAGTAGCTGACTTCTTTTTTCTTGGGAGAATCACTACATTAAAAAAAAAAAAAAAAAAAAACATGGAAAGTTTCAAAACATGGTGGACAATAAAGAACATGGAAATGTTGGACATTCTGGGAAATGATTTACATATTCATGGCAAAGTTAATATATATGATAACTAATATCAAGAAATAGTTGCATATGTATATGCAACTATCGGAGACAATGCCAGAAGGAGGGCTTTTTCGACATGACCAGAATGATGTTCCCAAATATAAAAAAGGGAAACAGGGGTATGGTCTATAGCTAAAACCCAACCTATTTTTGGTCATATAAAAATGATCAACCAAGGCAAAAACGTCAGTTGTCTCTGCAGATTTCAACTCGGTGTTATTTTGTGTATGAATAAACAATTTATGTGGCTCGAATTCTGCTTGATCTCGAGTTTGTCTTTGGTTCTGTGTGACAGTTACTTGACAAAGCTCCAATACATAGATTATGGAGGACAGAGACAGAAATTCAACATTTTAGAGTACAGTGTTGTATAAGAACGTCAAAGAGACCAGAGACGTCTCCCACCTGCGGCCGTACATTTTACACAACACATTAAAAACATGAACATCATAAAAAGTGTTGCTGAAAACAGACATGATGTGTCAAACCAACCCCACATGGCCACGCCCACCTGTTACTCTATAACTGTGGACCAGGTTCACTTGTGTTTCTGCAGCCTCCAGAACATGGACCAGGTCCAACACACCGTCCTCATCCTGGTTTTAGCTCTACTCTGCTTCAAAGGTAAACAGTAGAACATCAGAACTCCTTATTTCAATGTTGAGATTTCAGTCTAACGTTCATATCATGACACAGGTTTTACAGAAGGGAACGATGTAAAGCAGACTCGGATTCTGTGGAAAGAGATGGGACAAACAGCCACCATGAACTGCAGTCACACTAAGGGTGGTAGAGTATTCCAAATGTACTGGTACCGACAGCTACCAGGACAGAACATGGAACAGATGGTGCTCACCATCGCTTATTCTAAACTTGACTTTGAACCAGACTTCAGAAACGACAGGTTCTCCACCACCAAACCTGACGCTGACAGTGGAACGTTGACGGTGTGCAGAACCTGGAGTACGCAGATACAGGCGTGTACTTCTGTTCTGTGAGTCAACACAGTGACACAGACTGAAGGGGAGGCTCAACAAAACCTACAAAGCACATTGTGTTCATCTAATACACACACTCACAACAGCACACAACAAACACAAACACACTGACACCTGCAAGATTATATATTATACGATTCAACCCAACACTGACAACATGTGTGGTGCACACTGTGGTCAAATACGGTTTAATTATAGACGTTTTCTTCCATATCTGTATTTATGTAACCGGGTGAACAGGGGACTAACAGAGAATTTGGAGGTCCTTGTTTCCTCTTTGATTGTTGTGGGTGTCTTTGGGATGCGTTCCGGGTTGTAGCCTGCCACGGACAGGCTCAGCGGTGACGTCATATTGCGCGAAACGGAAGTGAATTGATCACAACGAGGCAAATGTCCCGACCGGTATGTAAAGAAAATGAGCCATACATGTTCGTGTTTGAGTTAAATACTTCGGTGGTGAGTTACTGACAAAACTGGTAACACAACATAGCTAATAATCTTACCCCGTTTGCTGGTGATTTTGATAGACAGACCAGACTAGAGAGAGAGCTGACTCCAGATCACGCTGCGCTGGGTGGCTATACGTAGTAGCATCACAGCGTGAGTGTTTTACATAAGGTTATGATAAATTAGGGTTTTCTCTTCCAATTAGGGCTGCACGATTTTGGAAAAAAAAAAATCCTGATTTTTTTCCTCTAAAAACTCGATTTTCGATTTTGATTTTGATTTTTGGGTAAAACTACAAAAGACAACAGAAGTCAGCATGTCGTTTTCATGAGCAGCCCACAATGCAAGGCACTGCTTGACCTGAAATCTGCGATGGTATCATGTGATGAACCCACAGAAGTTTATTTTTTCTTAATTAAATCTTTATTGAATGAAGTAGAGTATACAAACAATGTATACAACAAGAAAATAACAGAAGTTTGTCAGGGGGAATACACTACAATACAATGTCCAAATCAGAGCAAATACTTATGTTTTTTATAGCCTTTGTGTTTCCAGATTTATCTAACAGCTTTAAATAAAGTTCAACATCTTTCAAAAAATAAATAATATTTGGTTTTGTGTTACAGAACTTACATTTGTGAATGAAAAATTTAGCAAGTACGAGGACTAAATTAATTTTTTTTTTTAAATACACACATTGTATTTATTTACTCTTTCTTGGTATCTGGCCCACAGAAGTGATACCAGTGTCAGTCAGTGACAGGCATCAGTCGTGCGTGTGTGGACCACGTTAATATGAGTGATCCACATGCGGTTCTGTTTAAACTGGGGGATCTGTGCGTGGAACAGACCGACCCAGGACACACTGGAGGGATTCTATCCTGGAGCTGGTGGATGTGTGTGGGCACAGGGCTGTGTGGGCTCTCTGCTGAGGCTGATGACCCCACACCGGACCCGGATCGGAAGAAGACAGTACGGTACGGATCCGGGACAACGGAAGATGAATGATCCACATGCAGTTCTATTTCAGTTGGGATCCGTGTGTGAAGCCACGGCTTACATTACTTAAGTACTGCGGCTCATGAACACATTTAAACTCCGGTCATTACACGGACTTCTGTGACAGACCACTGTTACTGACAGGAGGAGGAGCCTACGTAGCCCGCAAGCGCGCGGCCCGCAGGCACGAGAGATGAAATCGATTTTACGATTTCCCTTTTTTAAAAATCGTCCTAATTAAAAAATCCGATTTCGATTTAAAATCGATTAATCGTGCAGCCCTAGCTCCATAAACTTGTTTTTGTTTTTTTTTACCTCCATGTCACACACTTGTTCCATGTAGGGGAGCGGATCTGCAGGGCAGTTTTTGTTCGTGAATTGGGCTAGCCACTGTGACAAAGACAGACAAAGTAAGTGCACACCCCATTAGCAGCGGAGTCTGTATGGACGTGGATATGAATGTGAAAGACGGCACATTTCGGTGTAAAACTGAATGCATTGAGGATATATAGCAGGCTTAACATAGTAAATGACTGAGATACAGACACAGTTCAGTGGATTAATGTATGTGGTTACAGATTTCATGATTGAGGGTAATCTGTGGGATTAAATGAGGGAAGAGAGTTTCAGGGGCATTCCATATGAATATTTTTGTGTTCCATCCTGTTCTACACAAGAGTAAAATGATGTTACTGGTGGGAATATTTGATGTTATTCACCTGAAGGAAAGTTAGTTTCATGCATTGGTTATGTCCTGTTTTTTTGCTGCGGGATGAGGTATTAAATTTAATGAACATCATTTAAATGTAAATTTCAGGACAGCTTTGTGATATGTTCACATGCTTAATATGGGTGTTTAATTGTGGCAATGATGTTTTTCATTTCTTTATTTTTATATGCTCTGCATTGTCTTTTCAGAAAGTGCCTTGCCACTGCTGTTGCCTATTTGCTGTAGTTTTTGTTAACAAACTACTATCCATAAAAAGAGAAAGCCACTGATCTTTCAGTTTCTCTGGGAAATAAAAGATACCCACAAGAAATTTTAAAATTGTGTCCTGCCTCCTCACTTATACCAGGCCACTTTATTTAATAACAGGCTCTGTGCACCAGCTCTGTGACGTACTTCTGATCTGGACAATCAGTTTCCGGTTAACTTCCTGTTCCAGACCCAACAGCGGACAAATGAACGGGCAGAAAAACTCAAACGCTCAATTGTCAGAAAAAGGAGTAAATCTAATATGAGGGATACTTTTAAGTTCCAGAGAACGGTGGATGAATGAACACATACACAAATACATACAAAAAAAAAAAAAAAAAAAAAAAAAAAAAAAAAATATATATATATATATATATATATATGATATATATATATATATATATATATATATATATATATATATGTGTTATATAATATATATAT